>NW_009715687.1:3357-10426 GCF_000703405.1 Apaloderma vittatum | reverse complement strand
GTGGCGCCTGCCGCAGTTCCCAGCCTGCTCTGAGACAGGGGGGTTAGAAGAGCTGGAAGCTCCTGATTCTCATTTCAGTCTAAAAACACGTAGCAGTCACCGCCTTCAGAAGACAAAAAGCCACAGCTACGTGGACTTTTGCCAGGATCAGCGGATCGGGGGGAAAAGCTTCCACGCTGACTAGAAGTATTCAAACCCCTGGAATACTAAGAGAATGAATTGTGTCATTTCTAAACCTTGTTTTGACATGCAAATACTCATCTCCGGCTCAAATGGTATTGAGCAGCTCTTAAAAGGCAGTGAGGGACACATCCTCTTTATAGTACAAGATCAGATACGCTACTCGGTAGCAGATCTGCATCAAGACGATGATACAGCTCGAGTTAGCACACCAAGCGAAGGGACTGCAGCTCTGAGAGTGAGCAATAATAATAATAATAATAATAAAAAATAATCTCAGGCACCTCAAATTAGTTGTGGAACCACTGCACAAGCAGGCTTAGATAACGGGAAACAAGATACCTTGTCTCTCCCTTAAGATTAAGGAGGCAATCCAGCCGTCCCCAAGCGAAAAGCTAAAGCCCAGCAAGCCTTTTCTAAACAGCTCTCACGCCCCTTATCAAAGACAGTTTCCACAGCGGAGGCAGCTTCCTCACTCAGTAACTATCAGCATTTCCCTTCTTCAAATCCATTTCTTCCTTTATTATTTGCCACAAACCAGAGAGAGCAGTAAACGACAGCTGGACCAGCGCCACGAATCGCCTCCGAAACCCGTTTCGGTGTGCAAGTACCCGTCTGCGTGCGCACGCACAGGTGTGTATTCACACCCACCAGCACGAGCTGCTGACAGAAACTTATTGTAGGTCCACCTGCGAAGGGACCGCCTTACCCAGCAGACGTTGGAGGCCACCCTGGGCTCGGCGCTCAGGCCCTCCATGAGACACTGCAGCAGGGGAGCGAGGTAAATGTCGTTGATGGCGGCTTCGGGAAGCATCTCACAGATCCTGCCCACCGTCCAAGCCGTCGTGTCTCGAACCACGACGCTGGGGTCCTTCATTAGTTCTATTAAAGTTGGCATCGCCTGCAAGGTCAGGAGAAAAAGACGTGAAGAGACGCGACGTAGGGAAACGAGGATTTCCCGATTCTAACGTGTTCTCTACGAGCTGGCGACGGGTTGGAGAGGGGAGAACACTCTAGACGCAATGAGGCCACTGTTCTCAGATTTTAGGATTCAAAAAGCTACTTGCCAAGGGGAAGATTTGAGAATGGAGGCACGTGGAGTCCGGTATTCCCAAGTCCTGTGTGTCCCTGTGTATGCACAACCCTGCTGTGTAACCCAACTCCCAGCCCTGCGCCTACCAATTCCCTCTAAAACAGGATTAAAAGGTGGCACCTTTTTGCTTTCCCTCATCTTAAAAGCAAAATGCAAAGCAGGCATCCCCCTCCCAAGAAATCAGAAAGTTTTTGCTCTACGAGCCTCCAAGAAGACACAACGAGTCTCACCTGTATGACTAGTGGTTTGAGCTGGTTGGGCTCCGGTCCTTCCAAAATGCACCCGAAAGCCATCACAGCCGCATCTCTGTATCGCCAGTCGGGGTTTTTAATGTGTTCTTTAATAAAGGGCAGCACGTGAGGAACGATATCATCCTCGCAGCAGGTTGCCAGGAGCATGAGGCAGACTCCTGCTGCTTTGCAGGGGTTCCAGTCGTCGTCGTCATCGTTTTCATCCTAGGAGGAGAACGGCACCCGGGTCAGTCTGGGGAAACGTCCCTTCCAGCTCCCAGGCAGCGGAATCCTGTCGGATCTACTGCAAGCAACGCTGCCTCATTACCAGCCGTTATATTTAGAAAGCAATTCAGGTCTGGAAGCAGGAGCTCTCTCTCCAGCAGAGAGGCGACGCGAGTCACTTGCATCACCTGCACCTTCCCACCCCGGGGTAAGGCCGCTCGCTCTTCACCGACGTGCCCGCAGCAGCCTCGTCCACCTCCCAAACCGCTTCTCTCTCATCTGGGTCGAGATTTTGTTCCTTTGATCCACGTCGCGGCCTCACAGAGTGGCCCAACGTGCCAGTTAAATCGCTTCTTCCCCCCCTGCAGTTACCTCGACCACTTACCAAATCCCTTTGAAGCCGTGTACCTGAGATTCTCTGATCTGTTTTATCCCTCCTGCTTTAACGAGCACTTTAGAACCTCCTGCCAGTTCACTCTCTGCATCCGAGCGGACGGCAAGACAAAAAGCAAACAGGGAAACTATTCCCTGGATTCACTAAAAGCACCGAGCGTTTTCCCAGTTCATCGCAGGAAGCCGAATGAACTCCATCCTGTTCGGCTTAATTAACAGTTTTATTTTATAATTAGACCTGCTGTAGCAAGTGATTCCATTAATTTTGATTAGGCTGTGAAACACAGTCCAAACAAGTCCCTGTGAAGTGCTTAATAGGTACTAAATAAACATGGACTTCACAGTTCAAAAAGTAAAGCTCAAGAATGCCAGAAACTGGATCTCTAACGCCGCAGAGAGCGTATATTGGTTTTGAGTTCACGAGCACTTCGTTAGGAACACTGATAACGACCAAACCTCTTGGCAAACCGCAAGCACAGAACGCGGCGCGCAGTCTCAGTCTCAGCCCTAAAAACCGATGCATCATTCCCTCAGAGTGGTGCATGATGTCTCATCACAGACCAGCGACTGCCACGCCACGGCCCCGACACAAACCGCTCCGGGCACCTCGGGACCAAGCGCACCCACACGTCACCGACGCAGGGCAGCGACGGCCACCGCCGACCGTTTCGCTCTTCGGCGTCGCTCCCCCAGAATTGGTGCTTGGTTGGTTGGTTTTTTTCTTGACGTGCAACTCACCTGTTTTGTTAACGTCTGTGTTAGAATCGGGACCAAATACTGTAGCGCTCCTTTCGCGTAGAATTTGCTCGTGTGCTCTGGAGGCCTTCCTTGCTCTGCTGCCTAGAAAAAAAAAAAGGTTACAAAATGATTCTCAGTGGCTACAGAGGCATGACATCCAAATTATGAGCTCCAGTAGATATAAATTCTCTTTTGCACATTCTTCTCCCTTCCCAACGCCAACGTGAAGTTACCACAACACACAGGAACCTCAAGGACACCCCGTGCTGATTCCAGTTAAAAATTCAACAAGCAAGTTCCATTTGCTGCTTCGTACGTGTATCGAGCCCCTGCTCTCACGGTTCAAACATGAAAACGACCAGTTTGCAATTACGTATAATTAACAAGGGACCCCAAGTAGAAGCAGCAAAAGGTCTTTGGCACATAAACCAAACCTACGTGCTGCTGACTGCTCCTTTATCTGCTACCCTTGTTTTCTTGGGCATTTGACAAAAACAGATTTAGCTGCTTTTACAGACAGCCCTGATCCATCTTGAGCCCTTCAAAGTTTAAGCTCGTTTATGCAAACAGCATCTGCATGTAAGACAGGATCCCAAATTCTCCAGCCCCGTGCAGTGGAAAGGAGAACGATTACTTTGATTTCATCCCATAATTTTACACTGAACTCATAAACACTGTATTGTATAGAACGCACCAATCCTGCTGCGCGCTGGGGCAGGACTATGTCTCCTGTAACAGACCCCAAAACCTTGCACGTAGCGTAACAGAGCCCAGCAGACCTCCAGGACCGAGGGGAATTAACGAAATGCTCTCCCTCCAGGAAATGCTCTCCCTCCAGCGAGGTTCCTGCCTCTCAACGACCTGAGGTGCCGCCTTAACGAAGCGACAGCTCCAAGATCTTGGTGATACCGAGAAATCTCTGTGCCTGCTGCACAGGCTTAATGTGCATTTAGGTTACTCCTAGAGGAGTAGCTCGAGTTGACTTTCGAATGCTAACAAGAAATCAGGTAGCTGTCACGTTCCATTTGCAGAAAACGAGCGCTTGTGTGTCACAGCGCGTTCTCATCAAACCTGTCAGAGAATCTTTATCTCGAGTCGTTCCAATTCCCAGCCAGGCTGGCATTAAAACCCTTTTTCTCACTTCCCAAGTGAGCTCGGCTCACCTCAGACGCCTCGATAGCCAGGTCCATCTCCTCGTCGCAGACGTTGGACCAGAACTCGATGCCCTGCAGAGCCACTTCGTCTATGTCGCTTTTCATCGCTTCAATTGTTATCTTTAAAAAAAACCATGAAACACAGGAGGGGAGGAAAGAGAAAGACGTTTTAGCAAGTCATTCCTCCTGAAACACACGTCCCAACTTCTGGCCAACTGCTACAAGGTTCAAGATTGGCTGAAATCAGATGCCACGTTAAGAGGTGCTGTTCTTGAAAACAAGTCTCCCCATTTGGAAGCTGCTCAGCTCTCGGCACCTCCCAAGGACCGTGGAGCAAGTCAAGGACTCTCAACTCTGAAACACCTGATGCTGTTTTTCTATATTTTGCTGGGAGAAGGACTCGGCACACAGTCACGGCCAAAAGATTCAAATCAAAGCGGGAACATACGAAAACTTTTCATCTTGAATGACGGCAAGGAAGGTCAGACAAGAAACCCAAATACTCACGGCGAAAAGCGCAGGACCCATGTACGTCTCCATATACTGATAATAAAGGGACATTATCTTCACCAAATTCTGTAAGGCGGCCACTCGTACCTGTCCGAGTAGAAAACGGATCAAAAACGTGACCTTTCCCAGTGCTCTGAACACCAAGCACAGAGGGAGCCCACCACGGGTAACGAATCGAGCCTTTAACTCCACTCACCCTTGTATCTGGACACTGCGTTGCTTCACAGACTACTTGCATAATAAAGTGCCTTTCAGACTAGAAAAAGAAATGAGACCATTAGAACTGCCTTACCAAAAGCATTGAAGTCTTTGCAGCGCTTCCAAAGTTATTTTGAGTTTTATACCAGTCCAATTGCTTGCGCAGCACTTTTGGAGGTGGGAGGAATGGGATTTTAAATCATTTTTTCCCCTAAAATCCCAAGTTTCCATTGAAATAAGTACTTAATGGGCTGTCCATAATAGAAAGATATAGCACAACTGAGGACAGCAGCGTTTTGAGAGTAGGAGAAATAAAAATTATCCTGCTGTTTCCTGAACTATTTCAAGTTCAACTATTGCTTCAAGAAACTTCAAAACTCAGTCAGGACATGGATTTCTCGAGGGGCAGTACCTGGCTACTTGCATAAAAGGAAAAAAAAAAAACAACAAAAAATGACAGCAATGGCTTTGTCTGTTCCGGAAAGCCTCGCATTCGGAGGTTCTGAAGACTCTTACAGGCCTTCCTCCCCCCACAACTTTCAGAGGCAGAGTTCAATCTGGATTGCTGCCACACCGCCTGAAAGAAAGTGCTGATCCAAGCTCATGCTCTTGCAGCAGCATTACAGAGTTTGATTAGGAAGCAGAAGCATCTAAACTGGCTGAACTCTAAAGCTCAGCTCAAATGTATCCCAAAGAAAGTCAACGTTGCTTCTTTTCCACTGCTGGACCTGAAGATTTCCACACTACTCCTGCGCTACAACAGACTGACGGAAGGATTTACATGAATCCAAGTCTCAGCCGCGACAGAGTTATGCATCAAAACTCAGCGTGGTGCATGATTTCTCATCACAGACCGTGGATCCAGACCTTGCCATTTAGGGCAAGAAATCTCTCCCCCCTCACCTCTTTGTCAAAGTTTGCTTTGGTGAATTCCAAAGAGTTCAGGAGTGCGTTGGTAGCCGCAAGCTTCACGTTGTTGCTGGGCTCCTCCTTTCTCATTCCCTGGATGATGGCTGTCAGGATCTCATTGGATTTGTCCTGAAGCTGCTCTGGATCCTAAAAGAAGCGTTTACAAAGTTATTTATCAGCTGAACAGCTTTCGCCATCTTTTAAAGTACCCTCTAAGCCCGATCCTGCGATCTACAAGTTTTAAGACACTGACAAGGAATTCCTACATCATTATGTCCGTCCAGCTCCTGGGACAGAGCCTGAGCAGCGCGAATCCTCCAGATACTCAAGTCACAAATACCAAATAAACTCAAGTGTTCCAAGTAAGAGGCCAACAGGCTTCAGACCTACGTGAGTTAAAAAACACCAACCAATTTCCAGCTCCTTTCTGTACTGGGCTACGCCAGCAGCTGAGACTTTCACCGGTAAAGGTGCCAACCTTTCCCAGACGTACGGCAAAACCGCATTGCCCGGACCAGCAGCAAGGACCCGAGGTTTAAATAACAAAGCTGTGAACACAGACTAAAAGATTAGCTCCTTGTGGTAAGTTTAAAGACTACAACCTCCCCGAACAGCTGTATCGTTACACCAGAATTTATCCAACAGTAACATTCCCCATCTACTCTGTCACAGTGTGACTGACAAGCTCCAAAAAGAGGGACTTTGGTTACAAAATACCCCAGCAGCAAGGCAAGGCATCCAAAAATCCCGAGGCCAAGGATACGCAGCACCCGACGAAGGAAGGGACACGCACTTGAGCCTCGTAACAAGCAACACTTGACCTGGAGCTCTCTCCTGTGCAGCTCCAGGTTTCCTCTTTTTTCAGTTACCCTCCACGAAGCAACAGATTTCCTCAGCAAAACCAACCCCCAGCAGCCTGACGGAAGCCCCAAGCAGAAGATTTCTCCCTCTTTCTTGCTCTACCAAGGTCCAGCCAGTGACATGCTGCACGTTCGCTCTCCCAGGTGTTCAGTAGCACCGAGAAAGCAGCAGCTAATTTTGGTTTTCAGTCACGGCACCAGCTTTCTGCAAACAACTCGCATCGGACACTGCAGGCGACGCATCGCGACGCTGCAAACTACACTGACAGACCATGAGACGTTTTGCAGGAAGTGCCTCAAAGAGCCTAAAGACTTGCCTGTGCATCGAAAATCCCGACGTTAAGGGACTCCTCACACAAGATGAGGGCAGTTGACGGGTTTCCCCAGCACAGAAAGGCACCAAACGCTCGCCTGTAACGTCCTACACAGCTGGATGCTCAGGTGAAGCTCTAGCGCTCCTCGCCATCGCGCGAGCACCGCGAATTAAACGTGCACCTTACGAAAGGTGACCTGGATTTGTGCTGTGGGAGCGGGTCGGTCCCTTCAGACACCGGTCCTGCCTGTCGGAGACATCCTCCG
>NW_009715687.1:355-3333 GCF_000703405.1 Apaloderma vittatum | reverse complement strand
CCCAAGGGAGTGGGGCAGCCCGCTCGAGGGAGGTGTGAGAGGGGAACGGCTGGACGAGAAGAGGCGCCGGGAAGAGGCTGGGCCAGCCCTCGAGCTGCACTCACACCACTACTCCAGGTGTACTCACGATATCCTGACAGATGTATCCGATGGCCTCCAGCGTCGACTCTTTCATGTGCTCCGTGCTGTGCTGGTTCGTGACATTCGTCACCAACTGGGGGATGAGCTCGGGCCACTGGTTCATGGGGATCTCGGCGCAGGCAATGCCGGCCACGCACTGAGAGGCTGAGCTGGGCCGGTACGTTTCTGTGCCCAAGGTCTGCAAAACCTGCAGGGAAGAGATCCTGCAGCTCAGAGCTTCCTCCTCGCTCGTGTTATAAAGCAAAATTGAAAAAGCCGAACTAATTCCACTTTTAAAATCCAACCTCACCACATACTGAACGGTTTATGCCAAGATAATCTGAATAAGATTGCAGAATTTGCTCTCATTTTAAGTGCAATCAATCACCAGAATGATTTTTTTGGGGAGGGGCAAGATTTCTTTTAAAAGAATAACGGAGAGGTATGCGTTTGCTTTCACATTTCCAGTTACACATCTTCGTTTTCCAAATACCCACTCGACAAATCGTATTTCTGATCTTACTGGGCAGAAAGCAAATGGGGTTTGTTCACTTCAGCACATGACTCTGGGCTCCCTTAAGGTTCCCTTTAGCCATCATCCACGTAAATATAACTCTAAAGTTGTGCCACCATCACTTGCCCAGCCTTATAGATTCTACTAACAAAAAAACATTATAAAAAGCGTACAAACACCTAACCCTGCGTACATCCAAGCGCGCCCTTGTTCCCATCAGCCCAAAACCAGAGCCACCAGCTCGGCCACTACAAGCCCTGAACTTTAACTACTGAGGAGCACAGGAGTCCTCAGGCAAATTCCCCGTGTAATGGGATGGTAAAACACTCGAGGAAGCGGTTGAGGAAAAAGCAAACCCCAGCCCAGCTGCATTCACCCCTGGGGGAGTCGCTGTCCCTCAGCCCACGGGACTATTCCGAGGCTCCTTGCAAAAGTATTGCCAGGGGGGAATTAGGAAGCAGCAGCCTCCTACCTGTTTGGGTTTTTTGCATCCTAATAAATCTACAGCTGAGAAACAAGCAACAGAGCAGCCAAGCAAGCGCTGGTTGTCTCCCGAAGGGAGCAGGAAGGCTCCTCGGGTGGAAAAGGACGGAGGAGCCGCTCATCGCTCGCTCCCCTGCGAGAAAACAGCGGTGGGAGGAGCGAACGTTGCCGAACTTACGTAGTTCTTGACCTCCCTGCGGGCGTTGGCGTCGATGGCGAGCCATCTCTGCTGGTACTGGGCCTTGATGTCGGGGTCCTTGGAGGTCAGCGAGTTCTTGATCTGCAAGCCGGCCGCCACGCGGGCCACTTGGCTGTTGCCGGGGTTTGCCAGCACTTTGGACAGTTCCACCAGGAAGGTCGGCTGGGGAGAGAGCAGAGGGCTCAGCACCCACCCTTCCCCAAAGCCCAACGGGCGACAAAACCCCCCCAACGGCTGGGAAAACCAGACCCCGACTCACTGAAGCTCCTTCTCTCCCGGGCCAAGAGCAAAGTGCCGGCGCCGGCGGCTCTAGCCCAAGATTACGGGCGTTAAGCTCCTAATTAGAACCACTGGAAAGCGACGGACGTTGGCATTGACTTCGCAGGATTTTTTTTTTAGCTTGAGAGACCGTTACCTTCCGTGCTCCCGCCCGCTTTAAGCACTCCCTTAAATAAACCACTCAGGTCGTACGCCAACACGCGGGTTTTCTGGAGGGATATCAAACACGGCGAAGAGGAACCCTCTGCTACTTGTTTCCTCGCTCCGAGGCAAAACCCTCAAACCCTAAGGCCGGGATTGTTAAAATGTGAAACCAAGGTGCTCCTCCGGCACGGGTTTGTATGAATATAAACGTCCTTTTCCATACTGGAAAGCGCAGGGGCACACCTGAAGGTCACCCCCCTACAAAAAAAGGGGCGTAAACGTGGATAAAAACACCCGACGTTCGCACCACCCGCTTCTGGTGGGAGTTAGAGAAATGTTTCCACGTCTAAATCCTTTCCTGATCTGACAGCTTTACGTTTCGGAGGCTTCCGCTGCATGTGAGATCCAGCAGCAAAGGTTTTTTTTCCACTCCGCTGGCCCTACGAAGCATTTTGCCTACTAAGAAAACCTTTCTAGGAAATAGTGGGAACAGCCACACCACGCTCAGAACGGTTGCACACCGAGCAGGAACACGATTCTCCTGAAAACATTTAACATACAGTGACACGAAACCCGCTTCTATAATCTCCGTACCAGAACTTAAGATACGTGCAAAGATTTTAGGGCACCAGAAATAGCTGGTTTTTAAAACTAACTTAACTTCCAAAAATTCAACCGAAACACAAAGTCCAGCACCCTGGACTCCACATTTTTCAACACTCAAGTGTAGCTTCTTCAAAAAATGAAAAAAGATGGGCTATCCAGTACTTTTCAACAGTGAAACTGCAGAATTTGGAAACAAAAATGTGGGATAATGTAAACTAATGAGCGTTAAGTCATTAGAAATACTCTGAAATGTTAATGAAGTAGATGAAACCCCAACAAATACACCCCCCACTGCTTCCCACCCATCAAGATCGCTCCTGTTTTATATGCTGGTCTTATCAGAAGTGAGGATCCATCTGAAAAGAGTTCGAGGGACAAAATGAAAGTGTTGCTGCCACTTTTGGGAAGAAAACTGTCCTAAACCTCCAAGTGAAGAAGCATCCTTGGATTTCTCACTCATAAATTAGGATAAAAATCTCCATCTTTTCACGGAGCTTTAACTTCTAGTTCAAGATGAGAAGCATTACATTCAGCCTTCCAGGCTTGAGACTCGATGCAAATGCAGATGCGTACGACCTCAGCTCTCACACCTACAGAAGTGTCAATGAAACTCTCAAAAAAGGGTCTAAATTA
>NW_009715687.1:0-324 GCF_000703405.1 Apaloderma vittatum | reverse complement strand
GGGGGGGAGGGGGGGGGGGGGGGGAGGGGAAAAAACAAGCCGCTCTGCGGGTGCATCTCCATTAACTACCCAGGAGATCCCTTCCAGCTCCGGGTGCTCACCTGGTGCCCCGTATCTCCCAGCTCACCCCACGCCAGGCGCCAATTTTTAGCCCCAGCGAAAGGCTCGCTGCCTCCGCCCGGCTCTTGCAAAAGCATAAAGGAAACCTTGAGGAACTGGCGTGTCCCTTATTTGAAAAGGCTGAAACCCAGGAGCTGCTCCAGCCTCGAAGCACCTCGTGGGAAGCAGCTTCGGCCTGACCTGGGGGATGCTGAGACTTGACAA
>NW_009715686.1:678-11378 GCF_000703405.1 Apaloderma vittatum | reverse complement strand
AAGCCAAACGTCCCAGTTCGCTGGGAGCTGTCAAGTGTTGTTCCAATTTTCAGGCAGGTTAAGAAGGAAGACCCTGGTCCTTACAGGCCTGTCAGTCTCGCTTCATTGCCTGGTAAAATTATGGGGAGGTTATTCTGGAGTTATTGAAAAACACTTGAGAGACAACAAAGTCATTGGTCAGAAGTTCACAAGGGAACAGTTCTGCTTAACTAACTTAATTTTCATTTATGACAAGGTCACACACCTAGCTGACCAAGGGAAGCCACTGGATGTGGTGTTTTGGGTTTTTAGCAAAGCTTTTGATGCTGTCTCTCACAGTATCCTTCCGCACAAACTGTCCAGCATGCAGCTAGACAAGTCCATCAGGAGCATCTGGATGCTACTCTTAGTCATAGAATCATAGAGTGCATTGAGTTGGAAGGTACCTTTAAAGATAATCTAGTCTGACCCCCCTCCAATGAGCAGAAACATCTGTAACTAGATCAGGTTGCTCAGAGCTCCATCCAGCCTGACCTTGAATGCCTCACATAGTTTTGTTTTAGGTAGTCCTGCAAGGAGCAGAAGGTTGGACTTAATGATCCTTACGAGTATCTTCTTCCTTGAGATATTTTATATTCTATAATTCTGTGAAATTTTAAATCTGAGGCACTCTTCCAGCCTTGGAAACCTCTCCTGGGCATTCTTCTTTGCTTCCTTCTTTGGTGCCTGTTTCTCTGACTTTCCATTTCCATCTCACAGTGTTGTAATCTCTTGTGGGTTTTGGTCACGATTTCCACAATATCTGATATCTGTCTGAAAGCTGAAAGTCTTGACTGTCTATGTCTAAACTGGTGCTGCCAGGTTTCACTGTGTTTTACAGCAGTCCCTTTCCCAAAGAAACAAACATAGGTCAGTATTCTCAGAAATTTCAGAAAATAGAAGGTAACACCTTGAAATATTCATAGAGACTCTCAGGATTGTTTTCCTCTGAGCTTAAGGAGACAAAGCTTTTGTCGTCATTTGCTAAATGCTTGTTCAGTCAAGTTTCCAGCCTGTCTGTTCCATCCTCTTGTATATCTTCAGCTATTTGGCCACTGACATCTAAACGGAGGCTTCAGATTACTTGCAAGAATTCTGAACATAACTGCAGAAAATAGGTCCAAATATCCCTTCACTCATGGCGAAAAAGATCAGTTTTATAGTTTTAGTGATCCCCTGGGCAAAAGGCTCTGCTCTTCATTGTCCTATTTCTTGTCTTTCAAGAAATGACTCAGACTTTCCTGGATCTTTCAGCACTCTCTTCAATATGCACACTTTGTCCAGTTAATGTTTAATAGCTACCTACCAATTGCAGAACTGATTCATTTGTGTTTCCTCCCAATGTTTAAGTTTCTTAAGTAGCTTTTTAAAGTTTTCCGTAAAGTTTTACCATGGTATTTTCATAAATAGATGTGTTTGCTTAGGACCTGTACTATATGTATACATTTATATATACATATGTGTATATATATATATCATACCAATGGTAACCTATTCAACCTAAGGAGACCGAAGGCCCACACTAAGATCCTAAATCACCTTGTCCGCGAGCTGCTTTGTGCTGACGATGCCACCCTCGTTGCTCACACAGAAGCAGCTCTGCAGTGCTTAACATCCTGCTTTGCAGAGGCTGCTGAGCTTTTTGGGCTGGAAGTCAGCTTGAAGAAGACACAAGTTCTTTACCAACCTGCACCTCAGCAAGTCTCCCATCATCCCCACATCACCATGGGCAAATCAGAGCTTAAGTCAGTCCAGCAGTTCAACTACCTGGGAAGTATCATTTCCTCGGATGGTGAGATTGACAAAGAGATAGACAACAGGTTAGCAAAGGCATACAGAGCTCTGGGAAAATTCCATAAAAGAGTCTGGTGCAATAAACACCTGAAGAAAAGTACAAAGGTGAGTGTCTACAGAGCCATTGTACTGTCTGCTCTTTTCTATGGGTCTGAATCTTGGGTCATCTACCGCCACCACCTGTGACTCCTCGAACGCTTCCATCAAAGCTGCTTCCGTACAATCCTAAACACCCACTGGACTGACTACGTGACTGATGTCACTGTCCTTGAACGGGCAGGGGTCACCAGTACTGAGGCCGTGCTGCTGAGGACGCAGCTGCGCTGGGCAGGACACGTCTCCAGGATGGAGGATCACCGCCTCCCTAAGGTTATGCTCTGTGGGGAACTCGCCACTGACTGGCACAACACAGGAGCCCCAAAGAGGAGATAGAAGGACTCTCTGAAACAACACCTCAGTTTTGGCCATATTGACTGCCATCAGTGGTCCACTCTGGCCTCCAATCGGGAGACGTGGAGACACACCACCCATAACGCTGCTGCCTCCTTTGAGAACGCACGTAGAATTAGTCTCGAGGAGAAAAGACATCACAGAAAGAACCGTGCCTCGCCAATACCACCTAAGGAGACTTTCTGCTGTGCCTTTTGCAACCAGACTTGCCTGTCCCGCATCAGCCTTTTTAGTCATCAGCGCGCTTGTAGCAAGTGTGGGTAGAGCCTTTCCCATATCTTCGTTCGCGAAGCCTAGACGTGATGATGATGATGATATACAAGCAAGTGTAAGCAAAAAGTTGAGGAAACAAATAAAGATGTAATACAGGCTTCTCTGAACAATTCGGGAAGCAATTTTCCATACAATTTTAAAAAAGCTTGTCACGGAAGACTGCAATTGTAGTACCTAAAGATATGCAAAAGATATGCTTTCTGTCCTCACAAGAGCTCCAGACCTGTGAAATATGTTCCATATTTAGGTGGAAAGAGAAAATAAAACAAGCTAGTGAAGCATGAAATCAAAAGTTTTCAAATGATGTTACCTACCTCTAGCATTCAGGGGGTGACCTTATTTCTACAAGTTTACAATAAGCAGTAGTATTATTTAACAAGTAATCCCCCATCTTCTTCAAGTATTTGAACCTTTCAGGAGCATCATTAGTGAAAAAATACATTATTCAATAAAAGTGACACTGTGCCTTGAGAGAAAAGAATTTAATATGATGAAAAAAAAATGATAGCAAAGTAATTTTATTAAAAATTAGTAATAGCAAAACCTGGCATTTTAACCTAGATATTCAAGATGACATCACAGAGAGGGGATAACAAATGCTTGGTCAAAGTATGTAAAATACATACAGGTTGAGACATTGACTCTAGTGTTTCTCAGCAAATCTTCTCAAATCCTGACTATGGTTGTGAGGAAAGATGTGAAATTCATCTTCGGAAGAAAACTTCCAGGACTATGTTTGGAAAGAAACAGTGGGAATATTTTTGAGCAGTCTATCATGACTGCATTATGCTCTTCATGGAGAGGAACAAGTTCACTACTTAAAATATGTGAAGAGGCAGAGTGATAAAATCCTCCTTAAAAATAAAGCCTTATATGGTTTCTGGGAGACCCAAGGAAGAAATGTCCTTTTAGAGCATCCTGCCTCCTCACCAGCAGGAGCAGCAGGTAGAACAAGCTTCAGGGGCAGGACTCCAACAAGGGTTCTTTGAGGTATAGCTTCCCCTTGTGAAATGCCCAAAACATGATGTGGACCAACACAGGAGTCTCCGGTCCATCTCTTCAAGTGAAGAAAATATTCTTGTCTTGTAGCAACACTGTCCTTTAAACCCACCTTGTGTTTACAGATTCTGAATTCTCAATCCTACACAGGTTGAAAAAGAGATAGAGAAAGTGATTAAAGAATTGTATATAATTGATCTGCTTTACAGTAATAAGCCTTTCATCACTGAAATGTGAAGCTCAGAAAATTGACTGAAATGAAGGTGCTTGTGAACAGAACCACAAACATGTGACAGATGGCATGGAGCTGTGAGCAGAGCAACCTTCTCATCTCTGCCAACACCATGAGACAAAACCTTACAGGAGGCAAAGCCCAATTATTTTTATTCACATGTGCAATCACATTGAACTCAAAAGAGACACCTGAGCAAAACCAGCAGGACTTCATTCTGATGGAAAGCAAGCAATTATTTTAAGACAGAATACTATAAACAGACATTCGGTGCTCCTGTGACTGAACTCATGCAGGTTTTTGCCTCGTGTCAGATTTACGCTAAAGCTCCTACTGCAGGTAAATGAGGACAGCAGACAAAGTACTCTGTGCTGAATAAAAGTGCAGTGCTCATCTGTAAATAGCTTTTCACGCTTCTCACTCACAAAGTAAATTAGTCTAAAGTTCTGGGATTTGGATTTTAGTTTCAGTCCTTATTTTAAACATAAAACACTACCATAAGCTGAATTTAAATTTGATGTGTTTACTGAAGTGATTTGGAGTTCAATCATTTTAAGATTATCAAAATGCTGTAACCTGAGTGGTTAATTTCGCTAAGAAAAAAAAAGAAAATCTAAATATTTATAAGTCTTAATTTTTCTGGCAAGATGTCCAAACATGCCCAAAGCCCAAATGAGCAGAACACCCTTTCATCGCATTACCATTGACTTTGGCAGACATCAACTACTGAAGCTGCACTACACTTGGCTGAAAGGCAACTTGGATATTTCCTACTTTTTTTCCTTTAATTGTATACTCTTGGTGTCACAGATTGGTGTCCTCAGTTTCATTCTACCAAAGCCAATAGAAGGTTTGACGTCACTAGAAAAGTCAGATTTGACTTTAACATTCAAATGTGATTATTATCCAGTGAAGATATTAGCAAATTGATTTCTTGAAGCCGTGATAAGAGCACACCAGCAATGCACAGGCAGGCAGCTTTTCTCCTTTTTCACCCCCGTGCTATTAGACGTTTCTGTATTTTTCCACTTATGGTACACATATTTCTTATATATAAAAGTTAGTTTTCATCCATGGTCTTTCCATAAATCATCAACCACTTTTCGTGCTTGTAAATTGGGAGGAGATCTATTAATGAGTCTCATTTTAGTCCTATTTGAAAGATCTGAACGAAGATTAGATGATAGAGCAAGTCTCTCACTGGCCCTGTGCCACCAGAACAGATGTCTTTCCCAGGAAAGAGAAAATAGAACTTCCCATCTGCTGCTTCAGACCAATGTCAAGAACTTTGGCAGGAATGAAGTGGTTCATAAGGACCTTTCTTTAAAGCTGCCTTTACTGGAATAAATGGAACTGCAAATAGAAAGAAATGCACTTCCTCTCCCACTGTTCAGCATTTTTTTCTTGCCGGTTGAATGTTACCATGAAACTTTTTTCAGTGAAGTGTGGTGTATGTATTTATTCTTTGAGCAACACTTTCAGTCATTTTGCTAAGTTAGTGTCTTGGTTTGAGCTAAACAGAACCAATTCTGTGCAGTGATTTTTACTTCTCAGCTCAGTCTCATCTAAGACTGCCCTGTCTGAAGTCAGCAGTGTGTTTCTGCAGACAGTGTGTGCTACTGCCAGTGATAACACCTGATGTTTGCAGTCACTGCCTGGGACTGGGATGCAGAAGGGCTCTTGCTGATACTTATTCCTGTAGTGACCACGAGGGGTAATAGACAGGACAGGGGACCAGCGAGAATATTCCATTCCATATACGTCATATTTAGTATAAATTGAGGGATGACAAGGGTTTAGGCCTCTTTTCCTTCTGCAATGGCTGGCATCCTCGAAGGACTCCATATGAAATTCTGCCCTTGATCTCAATCCTGAGTTCCTGAATCCAGCTCCTGTGTCTGGTTCCCTGCTGTCGCTGAGCCTGGGGCTTCCCTAGTTCCAACTCTCAGCTATCAAGGGTGGAGGAAGGAGGGTTCAATATCAGATTTATATGGTTTTTTAATATATTTTTTAATTTTTATTATTTCCTTATTATTTCTGTTACTGCTTTATTAAAGCTGTTTGAATATTTTTTTCCAATCCATAAGTGTCTTTGCCTCATTCCCTTTTCTTTCCCACCGGGGAGGGATAGGGGTTTAGAGAGCATCTGTCAGCGTTCAGTGGCCCGCCCAGCCCTAACCCTTGGCAGTTATGTTCAAAGTGATCAACTGCATTTCAGTGAGCTCCTAGCATAGTATCTGCTGAAAAAGAGAACTTACTTACGACTTTGGAGAACAAGAAAGGGTCTAATAAAATACTGGTTACTCCAAGCTACATGGTCATCGCCCTGTCCAACCCTGGTGGCCTGCTGCATTTCAAAATATAGTCTCCAAGTTTGGACAGCCGTGAACCTCACAGCAAAAGGAAAACACTTTGCCTAGAGGTGAAATTAGACTTAAAAAGTCTAACACTTCAACACTGAGGTGTTGGAGGGACTTCACAACAGTCTGAAGTTTGTATTTCACCTCACTGGTTTAATTCTGGCCCCAGTGAAATCAACAAGCTTTTTAACTGATCCCTCACAGAATCTGGTTCATAGATTTTCAGGGGCAAAATGCATTTATCCAGGGACTTCACACTATGTAGATATTTTCCTTTAGATAAATAAATTCTAACACTGCAAGGTAAAAAAAACGCCATTTCAGTTAGGATTTTTCTCTTCTGATTCGTTGATTTTAGCTTCAGATATGTATTTTCTTTCCTCTCTGGACACATTATTTTCCTTCCATACAGCTTCTAGAGGTGCGTAAACCAAAAATGAAGATCTAATCTATGTGGCACCATTTTTTTCCTTCAAATTTTACTGTGTCTAATACGTTATTTGGCCTACAATGCGGTGTAGTTTGCTATCAGATGTTAAATGAAATCTTCCTCTACAAGCCCTAATATTCTGGAACTTCAAAAATTCCAGACACATACATTTATGCATAAAAACTGCTATTACTGAATATGGCAAATGGCAAAGTGTGTCACAACATACATATGACTCACTCTTTACATTCCCATTTCAGCTCCTTCAGTCACAGATCATGTTGACTATGTGAACACCCCATTGTGACCATGTCTGAAAATTTAAAATATAGAAATACATATAAATAGTAGCTGGATGTCTCTTAAATACTACCTAAAATCTTCTTTTTCATTCTTCCATAAACAAGTCATTTGGATCTCCACACTGACTTTTCAATATTTGCTCATTTTTAGCAACTGCACAGCTTGAGAATTGGTTAGTTGTGTTGCCTTTCCTTGTAGAGCCATTGCTTTTGGGGGAAGGTTATACACTGAAGGTTGCTTTTTTCTGTCTTTTTGGGGAACAATGAAAATGAAGATCCATATTTACAGTGTTAAAAATTCTTATTTTAATGAATCCTGCCTCTATATACTGAATATTCAGCATGAAATCACAAGCACAATTTTTAATGGCAATCTTCCAAAACCTGCATGTTTCCCATAGCTCTTTAACACACTAAATTAGTTTTTGCTGGGTGAGAGCAGATTGCTCTTGGAAAGAGAAAACAGCAATCTGTCCCCTGGCATTTTCATGGCTCATAGGGCTCAATCTGAACTGTCAAAACAGTTAGAGTTTGTCTGAGGAGGTAAAAAGAAATACTGATCTGGACTGAATAATTGCAAATACCCATGGAAGAAATGCAGCCTGTCTAATTTGACTGAACTGCTGTGAAAACGCTTTTCCTTTTGCATACAAAAACTTAGGCTTTGTCTGAATGGTAACCTAATCAGATATCTAATAAAACTGTCTTAGTACTCAGGCACAAAATGACTGCTCTTACACTCTACAGAGAAATGGATGCTACTAAATCTCCAGGCACCGTTGGTGTCCTCAGTTTGGCACTGGTGTGAACGGTCCTCAAAAACACCTTATGCAGGAATGAGGTGCTGTTACAGGCTGAAAACTAAGGTCACCTTGGTTAGAGAAAGATCCCACTAGTTAACGAAGATGCTTTTAAATTCTTCATCAGAACAAACACACCAATGTCTTCAGAAATCGTATAAATATTTGTGATTCATTACTGTGTGTATGTCTTCTGCCTCATGCCTCACTTTGCCTCGTTCTTCCTCCTGGTCTCGTTCTCAGGTTACATTGGCTTTCTATTCTTCCTCTGCATGAAATATTTCCTTTACAGATGAGTAAAGAAAATTTCATCATCATTTTGACTGTGTTTTAATACAGTAAAGAAATTATTTTGAACATAGAAAGTAGAAATTAAAATAAATCGTTGGGGGTACACCTTCAGCCTCACTGTTTGATGGATCTTGAGACCTGGAGTGGCAGCAGCCTCACGCCTGCTAGGATACTGGATCCAACAGCAACTAACAGAAATTACTTATATTTGTA
Organism: Apaloderma vittatum; assembly: GCF_000703405.1. NCBI lineage: Eukaryota > Metazoa > Chordata > Aves > Trogoniformes > Trogonidae > Apaloderma > Apaloderma vittatum. The sequence goes on along the minus strand of NW_009715686.1, from coordinate 3,216 downwards.
TCTACTTGAATGTGAGGTGAAAAAAACAATCCTCATGTCCACATTTTTGAAGTAAGAGAGTGATAGAAGAGAGAATTTCATTTCATGAATTTCATAGAGGAAACTTCTCCCAAGCTAACCAGAATATGAAAGTGCTTAGGGTGAGAGGGAGGTGTATCTCCTGCCTGAAATCCCTGGGAAAGGCAATCTCTTGGAAAAGGCTCTAGAAATTGGTATGGAAAAATCTGCTGAGTCACCAAATAATTATAGCCTCAAAATAGCTTCAGAAAGCCTACCAGACATGAAAGATGAAAACTAGTTTAAAGTCAGTAGATAATAATGGAAGGATAGAAGGGAAACTTCTACACCAGGAGGAGAGTCATCCTTTTGTCAAAAGAATAATGCAGAAGACTTGCCTATCTAGGAAATGGTGATGGCTTCTCTCACTGCAGAAAACTCCTGTAGAGAGGAGAAAAAGCTGGGAGGAATTAGGTCTGACTGAAGACTGGATGACCTTTGTCAACCATGAGCACACACTTAATCCAGGGGTTAACAACAGAGTTATCAGTTCTGACAAGTATTGAAAGAAAACTCCAACTTGATTTCTCAGGAAAGCACACTTCTCATTAAAACAAACACGTGTAACACTTAGAGCCTGCTCATTCTTCTTCATTGACATTTATGCTATCCTCTATGAGAGTGGCTCTAACTATTGCCAAAATTTATCTCTGAAAGAAACAGGAATAAAAAGTCTTAAATATCATTGCATAGTTACACAGAAACCCTCTTTGCTCTTCCTATGTTCACATTCTTCATGCAAAGAAGACTCCACCAAGTGAAGATAACAAGTTTTCAGGGAAATCACTCTGAAGTTACTACTAGAGCTCACAAAACACTGTTATACTTTAAGAATGTGTTTTCTGAAAGGAAATTTTAATTCTGCTGAGACCTAAACCAATGACCTTCCATCAGTGAAAGTTTTCCTTTGCCTGAAAATGTGGTGCATGGAGAGAGAGACACGTCAACAGAGAGAAGAATCTCATTCAGTATAAAGACAGAGTCCGATTTTACAACAGGGTCACTCACTGTGTGATCAAATATGGCAGTTTCTCCAAATATTTTTACTGTATCCTTGGAAGCCTTTTCAACATCTTAAGAAAAAAGAATTACAATCAAGTTTATCTTGGCTTAATAAACCAGCACTTATCTTCTTGGAGCAATTCACTTTCTTTAAGCTGCAAGATGTAATCCAAAGGGTTCTCACACTGAAATATTGTGCTTGGTTTTAGGGTTTTTTATTATCTTGAACACTTACTGAATGAGGTTCACAATGGAGAGACAGTAAATTCACAGGGTGTTCTGCGTGTCCATTTGAGCAGTAGTTTGCCCAGTCATCCTGGAAGAGCATAGTATCCGACAGCTCTTATGGCTGTCCAGACTAACAAACAAGATAGAAATAACTTAATCCTGCTCTGAATGTTGATTAACTAAAGCAAAAACACACTTTATTCCTAGACACAAAGAGTGTACATTGACTGTTAAGATATTTCAGTATCTGATTTCTGTTATCATAGCTGTACTTACTGCAATAGATAACTTATTTAAATAATTATTTATGTAAAAGTCATATTTGACAGAGTACTTTTTATAATGGAGATCTTAAATTTTTATTTATTTAAAACAAAAAAATACACACATGGGTTTTTCTTGCTCTTTCATGTCCCTAGAGCTAGATTCCATTTCTTCTGTCTACCTAAATTAGTTTATGCTCTCCCACTCACAAGGTATTTAATTAGCTTAAAGCTGAATTAAAATTGGACACAACACTGAATCTAATAATTCCTGGCTTTCAGTGGTATCATCCTGCCTAGGCAAGAAAAAAAAACAAAACAAGAGAGAAATCAAGGCACAGAGAACAAAAATTTCTCCTTTGTTTTGCTTCAGGTCGCTGGACCTTGCTGAGAAGACCTGAGGGAACGAGTTAGACAAACATTGCTTTAGTAGTTTTTTTTTTACACATAAAGCAAATTCATGATGTGTCAAAGCGTCATTACCTTTGTAACAGCAAGGGCTGAGTGCAACAGGATTTCACACGAGAGAGAAGTGCTGTGATATAATCATCCAGCCACCCCACAGACCAGAGTGAACTCCACCACTGTGGGTTGTATATGGATATGGACATTTTCCTACTGTTACTTTTTATTCCTCTGTGCATGACTGTTTCTGTGACATGACTGAACTAAATGTTTCTATTTTGGTTCTCCCTTGGTTTTTTGGTCTGTTGCAAATCCCCTTCCCACCCACACAGATAACAGCTCCATCACGATGTTCCCAAATCACTGCAGCAACTTCCAGTAATCTCAGAGATTTTTTACAGAGATCTAGGTCTGCCCTGGCCCTTGTTGAAAATTCTTTATGCCACACCAGGCAAAACAAAAAGAAAAAGTTAAAATAAAGAGAAAAAAGATAAAAACCCCACCTGACAACAAGCTGAAGGCTTGCCAGCGGCACCAATGACATAGACCTTGTGGCAGGGACCTGCCCGCAAGGGGGGAGGGG
>NW_009715686.1:0-451 GCF_000703405.1 Apaloderma vittatum | reverse complement strand
TGGGGGTTTTGCTGCCTGATGCTTGGCTGTGAAGACCCAGAGAAAGCTGCAGCAGAGACGTGGGGAGAAGCAGGGCAGAGGGATCACAGGGGAGGGAATCCTGCTCGGCCTCCCAGGGTTGCGTGCACCAGACAAGACTAGGCTCTAAGAACAAGGAAATTGTATTCATTTATTTGTTTGTACACTTGTCATATAAAGGACTGACCATGAACCTCTTGTTGCTATTCCATCTTTCCTCAGAGAAGTTTAACATGGACATGTTAATGTCAGCACAAATTCTTAAGGCTTGTGCGGTACCCAACATGTGCAAAAGGGAGGAGCTGGGGATGTTCAGTAGCACCATGGAGTTTCTTAAAAGCAGTTCTGTATCTCTGCTTGTACTTTTTTTTGGTAGCGGTTTTAAAACTTGTTGAGTCAACTGTGACTAAATGGTTCAGCTCTCACACAGATT
>NW_009715685.1:0-2697 GCF_000703405.1 Apaloderma vittatum | reverse complement strand
GACCTGGCATTTGGCTTTATTGAATTTCATGGAATTGGCCTTAGCCCAGTGATCCAGCCTATCTAGGAGCCTCTCTACTCTCAAGCAGATCGACACTTCCACCCACCTTGGTGTCATCTGCAAACTTACTAGGGGTGCACTCTGTCCCCTCATCCAAATCATTCAATGCAATTTCTCCATTCAAACTGAACTGCATGTAATAAAATCTCGGGCAGTACATCTCTATTCCTAACACTTCTAAAAGAGTGAATGTTACAGGCTACTTGAGGTCAGCAATGCTACTTTATTCCAGTTTGGAGGTCTCCAAATAGCTATCACTCAGGTAACTATCACCTCCACTGTAAGCAGTAAAGCACTAACAGACAAGGAGATAATCTGCAGCAAAACCGAACTTTCTCTACTAGCTGCATAAATATTCCAAACTTAACAAACTGTACAAGAAAGGTTAATCATGAGTTAAAGTTCTTCTGTGGAGGAGTATGTAGATGATTTCTCCAACAAAACAAGTTAGTCAGCTGCTCTGAATTCTGGACCTCCTTACACCATCCCCTTTTCCCTGAGCATCTCCTAGATTTACAACAGATAATGCAAAGAGGCAGGCAGTTTACAGGTCCCAGAGGCTCAGGCTTATGCTGCTCTCAGTCAGCTAGAGGACTGAACAAGTGCAAAGGAATAGCTCCATGAGATCCCTGTCCATAGTTCAGATAAAGTTTATCATTTCCTGAGTTGGGTGGCTAGTACTGGAAAATACTAACTAGATCTAAGGCATGTAGTGATAGGACAAGTGGCAATGATTTTAAACTAGAGCAGGGCAGATTTAGATTAGATATTAGGAAGAAGTGGTGCAAGACTGGAACAGGTTGCCCAGCCAAGCCGTCGATGCCTCATCCCTGCAAGTGTTAAAGGTCAGGCTGGATGAGGCTTTGAGGAACCTGGTCTAGTGAGAGATGTCTTGAAAAGAGAACACTTCGGGGGGACCTAATAGCTGCCTTCCAATACGTGAACGGAACCTACAGGAAGGCTGAGGAGGGACTTTTTACAAGAGTGGCCATTAATAGAACAAGGGGAAATGGGTTTAAATTGAAGGAGAATAGATTTAGATTAGAATTTAGGAAGAAATTCTTCAGTAGGAGGGCAGCAAGACTTTGGAATAAATTGCCCAGAGATGTGGCTGCCCCCTCCCTGGAGGTGTTGAAGGCCAGGTTGGACAGAACTTTGAGTAGCCTGATCTAGTTGAGAGGTGTCCCTGCCCATGACAGGGAGGCTAGACTAGATGATCTCTAAGGTCCCTTCCAGCCTATGACATTCTGTGATTCTATGATTCTATGTCCCTGCCCACGTTGAGGGGAGGGTTGGAACTAGATGATCTTCAAGGTCCATTCCAACCCAAACCATTCTGATTCTATGATCTACTACTCAGATCCAGAGCAGTGGCCCAATGAAACTCCAATACACTTACATTCTGCACGACACCATCTTACACTACACCATGCCTGCAACGATAAAATTGACAGGCATGGAGTGAAAGTATTTAACCTGCTGGCTGGTTCCACAAAACACACTATCATCTCTGCGACTCTTTCTTCCTCACACTGTTCCCTGGCTTCCTCGTGGGGTCACTCCCAGGGACTGCAGTTCCTCACAAACTGCCCCAGCATGGGTCCTCTCCACAGGGTACTGATGCCATGAAGAGGCTGAAATCAGAACTTAATAGCCTTGATGTCTGTTAGGCAGGTATTCTTTCCTGCAGCGCTGGGCACACCTGGGATGGCTCCACCTGGTGTGTGCCCTGAGAAAGGCTAAACATATGGCTTATATACAGTTTAGATATACATACTCATGCAATTTCTGACATGTTGCCACCCACTCCTGCCTGCGCAATACCGTCTTTCAGTGGTCATCCGGGCTCTCTGGTGGTCGTTTTACTTCATCATGATAGTCTTCATCAGGGTGTTCTTTTGATGGGCTCCATTCAGTTAACTCCTTGTCTTTGTTAAGAGACCTCAAGGCTGGCCTAGGCTCATTCTGTATATCTTAATGGCATTTGGGAGTCCTGGGGTGTCTCACACCACCATTCTCCCACTGATTGTCTGCCCAAGCACAGTGAGTCTCCTACATACCAGCTAAAACTACACTTCTGGCTATAACTACGGCTCCAGCTAAAACCACAGCTTCAGAACAATCCTTCTCAGAGTTGCTCCAGTGTGGGCCTCCCGTGGGGTCACAGCTCCTGCCAGGCAGCCTGCTCCACGCAGGCCTCCATGGGTGGCAGGAGGACAACCTCCATCGCCTTGTTCTCCTCCAGGGCTTGCCGGGGAGCCTCTGCTCTGGCGCCTGGGGTGCCTCCTCCCCCGTCTTCTTCTGCGAACTTAAGTGTCTGCGGGGCTGCTTCTCTCACCATTTTCTCATGCTTCTCCCCCACGACTGCCACACAGCGTTCCTTACGCTTTCTGAAGTAGAATCTCAGCGGGACACTGGCACCCGGGCTGCTGGCCTGAGCCTGAGAGAACCGGGCTGGGGCTGGCACAGGCCCCCAGGGGCTCCCGGCGCGGCCCCGCACAGGCACAGCCCGCGATGGGCAGGGAGCGGGGTGGGTTTCACTTTAATTTCTCCGTCTACAGAACTTCCCGCGGGGGAGCAATGGCTGAAAGCGGCGATGTGGATTGGGTAAAGCAAAAAATTAACACAGCGTGAGAT
>NW_009715684.1:0-30362 GCF_000703405.1 Apaloderma vittatum | reverse complement strand
ACAAATTCTATATGCCTTCTATAACAACCCCCCCCTCAGAAGCCCCCATGGTCCCCCAACCTTGTTCCCAGCCTATGGCAGGAACTTGACTGTAAAAAAGCGCTCACCCCGGGCAGTTTGGCGCACTTTTTTCCCGCCACTCAGAGATGGGAACCATTTCCTGGGGGACTGTATTGACTAACTCATTGAAGAGATGGAATTTTGCTTTTCTAAAATTCAGAGTCCTGTCTATGCTCCTCACCTGACTTGTATCCCTTAGGACTGTGAACTCCACCAGTTTGTGATCACTGCAGCCCAGGCTGCCTCCAATCTTGACATCCCTGACTAGCTCACTTGCACTGGTGACCATGAGGTCCAGTATCGCATCCCCTCGGGTAGGGCTGTCTATTTCCTGGCTTAAGAAGTTGTCATCAGGTTTTTTTGCAACATTTGTTTCATCAGCATCTTTACAAGGATAAGCCTCCATCTTGAGAAAATACCTAAAATGACACGGATGCCCTCAAAGCTACAGCACTTAGGCATCTGAATAAAGTCAGTGTGAAAATTTACAAATGGTCCTTCCAGTTCAGGGTGTGCAGTCTTACTTGTTTTCTCCTTCTGTCTTCTATTATTTTGTTGAAATCGTGTTCTAACAAGATGAAGGTTCAAGAACGTGAACGGTACTTTGATAGCAAGCCTCAGTTGTTTGCACTTTATTTTTGACAAAATGAAAGCCCATTCCTGACCATTCAAGCTATAGAACCATTTGATTAAATAAAAATGTGGTTTAATTATACAAATTCTAAATTTGGGTAGCCTATCAAAAAAAATAATAATCTTCTTAACCTTCCTTTTCCAGCATTAACTTCGGATACATCAGCATTTTAATAGTGTAGTCATTAGCTTAGTATGGAACAGCATTTGAAACTCTACATGTGAAACTGCAGACACAATTGGTCTTCAGAGGCACAACTGGTCTTCAGAGACTTCTTTAGAGCAAAAGCAGTACCGAACTAAAACTATACGGAGACCAAATGAGATATCAAGAACAAATGCTGATACCTTCACAGGGCAGGCATGCATTTTGATGCTGTGCCTCCCAAAAAGGAAAGGCAACAAAGGACCCAACCTTTGCCATGGATCCTCAGCAGATACAATGCAAGCCAGGATAACTTTGATTTCTTGGCTGCCACTCCTTACACATTTCACCAATAGCTTCTTTAACCATTCAAACCCTGGGTATTCTGAACCCTGGAATGAAAGCAAGGCATCATGAATTTCATACACCAGCTGAAGCTCTTCTGAGGATAAGTAAGTCAACACAGGCATGTTGAGTTAGCAGCTTTATCTAGCTTTATAACAGGCCTTGGAGATTATGTATCACCATCCGCACACTTTGTATTTAATTTCCATGGTTTGGAGTGAGCTGAAAGGCCAATTTTCTAAGAGCACACAAAGGCCTGCATTTTGATTGCCAGAAGGGTTTTGTGTATATTAAAATGAAGACCATTCAACAAGTAACATAAGATACATTACCGAAATTTATATTTCTTTCTTGCCAAAGGTATTGATGGCTGCAGTGAGTATTCTGATATGCTTCTGCCTTTGTGCACACAAAGGCTTCAAGTATACTACGAAATCAAGCATACTATGAAATCAAAACATCTCTGAGTCTTTCCTAGTGTGTACTAGCACATCTAATTGTTACCATAACAACAACAAAAGACGTAGGGGATAAGACATTATTTGCAACACAAATATACGAAGAACTACTTTCCTCAGGAAAAGAATCAAAAGAATACTTAAGATTCTCTTACTCAGTTGTGATAGCATCACAAGCTCCTACAGGCTGAAAAACTGCTTTTAAAGTGTTCCTGTGTAGTTCTGCATGGCACAATGTCAGGGGTTAGGGCTGGAGTGGCTACTAAATGCTGGCAGATGCTCTCTAACCCTTCTCCCTCCCCAAATGGGAAGGGAACAGGAATGAGGCAGAGAGTCTTACAGACTGAGGGGAAAAAAAAAAAACAAACCTAAAACAGCTTTAATAAAACAATAACAGTATTGATAAGGGAATAATGAAATATATATCTATATATATGCAAAACCAATATCAACCCTGATTTTTCCCCACCACTGATGCTGCAGAGCAGGCAGGCACCAGAGAAGTCCCAGCCTCAGCGGCAGCACTGAGCTGGATATGGGAGCTGGATTCAGAAACCGAGGATCAAGATCTAAAACACAAGAATGGACAGAGTCCTCCTTGGACACCGGCCGCTGAAGTAAAAAGCCTCAACCCCTTGATCTTTCAGTATTATACTGGATATGACGTATATGGAATGGAATGCTCTTGTTGGTTACCTATCCCGTCTGTAATGCCCCAGAGGTGCAACCTTTTGCTTCCTTGTGACCCCTCTTACTACTCGGCACCCCCAGCATGGCACACAAGAGCCAGCAGTGGCCTTGGGCACTACAGGAGCAAGCATAAGTAAGGGCCTTGCTGCATACCAGTCCCAGGTAGTAACTGTAAACATCAGGTGCTATTATTTCTAGTAGCAGACACTGTATGCAGAAACATGCTGTTAACTTCAAAAAGTGCAGCCTCTTAGAAGAGACTGAGCTGAAAAGTAAAATCACTGAACAGAATGGGTTCTGTTTAGCTCCAACCAAGACACACAAATAGACACACCCACACTAAAAACAAATAGAAAAAAAACCCAACCCAAGGCATTAAAATACTCAAAACTACAAGTTTACTTGCTTTTTTTAAAAAAAAGAAAAAGAAAACACAACAGATTTTTTACTTACTGCAAAAAAACAGGTTTTTTCCTCAGGCACTTATAATATCCAGGTCTCAAAGTAAGTGCCATGCATGCTTTCAGGAGATAAGCTATTAAATATACACTTTTTCAATGTAATGCAGTCAGAAAATTCATTTTCTGTTAGACTTTAGCCAGCATGCTGGCCAGGAATTCCATATAGGCCTTTAAGTGCACGACAAACTGAATAGATTCTTCATATCCCTAATATAACACTTAAGATCAACTTAAATCACAAAGTAAACCAGGATAACTGTCAAGCATATACAATCTATTTTATCAGTCAGATAGAAACAAAGCAGTTCAGATTTATTTGCGCTTCTTCTCCCTCCCCATCTGTTATATACCAATAGGTTACAGACTGAAAAATGCTCTTTTTCAAACTGCTGTTATAATTCACTGAAAAACATGTACATTTCTCCAGATCAATACAACACTTGCATCATTTTTTAAAATATATTTCTAAATACTCCCAGCACATTATTGTTTTCAACAAAACCCACAAAAAAACTTGGAGAAGGAAACCTACAAGAATAAGGATGCAATTTAACAGAGGGGAAAAAAATACTAATACCCAGATTTGGAAAATGTGCAGAAAAGTTTTTTGCAGCCTTAACCCTCTTGCTATGGTTGATAGCAAAAGAACTATGTCAAGACACACTTAATGTTCACTAAAATGATGCTTGGTCCTATATCTATGTAACTAAACCATGAAATTCAGTCCTTATGATGAAACAGAGTTAAAGCATATTCAATCCTTATTCTAGTTTGTATAGTACTATTTCTCAAGCCCACAAAGCTTATTCTTGTAAGGAAGAGTACAAAATGTTTAAGGCATATATGATGCAAACACAAGTAGTCAGCAATTCTAGCAATCCGCAACCCTGACTATTGACTATTTGGCTATCTGTATGCAGGAGGTAGAGCTAGACGCTACTTAGAGAAATTGGGCAGAAAAATTCAGTTTCAAGATCAGAAGATAAAGTTTGAGACTGTGGAACTCTTTAACAGCCAGGCGTTCATAAACATAGATGAAGTAAAGGTAAACTACAACATTTCAGCATAGTTTATGTTGAAGCTGATATTTCTGATCCCTCTGTATCCATCCCTTTTGAGAAAATGTAATTTATAAAACATTGTTTAGAGACTTTTTTTTCCAAAGATACTAAAACTAAGTTTAGGGGGGTTGGTTTGGTTTTGTTTGGTTGGGTTTTTTTTCCAGGGGGTGGGGGGCTTTTTTAAATGCACAAAAGCCAAACTTATTTTTTCCCCCATAAATAATTCTAGTGCAGATTGCCACTGAATTTCCAGAATTCAACATGCATACTCAGTTCCACATGTAATTCTAAGTACTCAGTGAGTAGCACTCCTTGCTAATACCAGCCAGCATTGTGTGTACTTCTACATTAGCTTTAGGACTGTGCCACCTCTCCTATTTCTGCAGCCTCAAGTGGAGGCTGCATGCAGCTACGCAAGTTCAGTATTTCCGCCAAAGTATTATTGCAAGACTGTTATGCAAGTTTACAGCCTGAGATTCAGTCTGTCAACATATTCTATCACTGTCATACTCCTTCATCTTTTACCACTAAGGGGAACTAGGAAGGAAATAAGTAATAACCAGAATAAGTGCCTCTGTGCCTATGAACAAATCTAAGACAGACATTCCATGTGAAACAAGAGCTGTGTGCTATGAGGTATATCACTACAGAGGAAAAAGCAACAGAAGTCAGATCATTCTGGTCTTCCCAGTTCAAGAGAGACAAGGAACTACTAGAGAGAGCCCAGCGGAGGGTGACGAAGATGATTTGGGGACTGGAGCATCTCTATTACAAGGAAAGGTTGAGAGAGCTGGAACTGTTTAGCCTGCAGAACAGAAGGCTAAGAGAAGAACTTATCAATGTCTATAAATATCTAAGGGGTGGGTGCAGGGAGGCTGGAGCTGGGCTCTCCTCAGTAGCGCCCAAAGACAGGACAAGAGGCAACAGGCACAAGCTGGAACACAGGAAGTTTTGTCTAAATATGAGGAAGAACTTTTTCACTGTGAGGGTGACAGAGCAGTGGAACAGGCTGCTCAGGGAGGCTGCGGAGTCTCCATCTTTGGAGACTTTCAAAATCCACCTCGATGCAATCCTGTGTAATGTGCTCCAGGCAATCCTCCTTTAGCAGGACTAGATGATCCCTAGAGGTCCCTTCCAGCTCCAAGAGTTGTGTGATTCTGTGGATGACTTCCAGAGATTTCTTAATTACATAAAGTTGGCTCTATGTCCTGTTCACCACCCTAGGAAATGAAGCACTGTTATCAATGGGCCTTCTCCAAGCACAAGATTGGAAACAGCCTTCAGAGCCACTCTGATCCACTGTCAAATTAGTACACTGAATTCATCTGCAAGCTTGGATCATACAGTAGGCAGTCTGGATTAGCATTCCTCATTTTAATAAATGTATTCCAGAAAGTAGACAAGCTATGGATTACACAGTTACCATGAAAGGTTCGTGACTAGGACAAGGGGAAATGGATTCAAGTTAGAGCACAGGAAGTTCCACCTCAACATGAGCAAGAACTTCTTTACTGGGAGGGTGACAGAGCACTGGCACAGGCTGCCCAAAGAGGTTATAGAGTCTCCTTCTCTGGAGACTTTCAAGACCCATCTGTATGCGTTTCTGTGTGACCTGCTCTAGATCCTGTGGTCCTACTCTGGCAGGGGTATTGGACTTGATTTCCAGAAGTCCTTTCCAACTCCTGACATTCTGTGATTCTGTGACTAAACATAAATTTACAGAATCATAGAATCCTTCAGTATCCTCAAGGCCACCTATTGACCTGGCAATGCCAGGTCCTCAATGAAACCACCATGCCTACACATCTTTTAAATACCTCCAGATATGGTGACTCAACCACTTCCCTGGGCAGCCTGTTCTAGTGCTGAACAGCTCTTTTTATGAAGAAGTTTTTTCTGAATATCCAATCTAAACCTTCTCTGGCACAACCTTCTCTGGCCATTTCCTCTTGTCCTGTCACTTGTTCCTTGGGAGAAGAGACCAACCCCCACCTCACTATCACCTCCTTTCAGGCAGTTGTAAAAAGCGAGAAGGTCTTCCTCAGCCTCCTCTTCACCAGACTAAATGACCCCAGTTCCTTCAGCTGTTCCTCCTAACACTTGCTCTAGACCCAGCATGAGCTTCGCTGCCCTTCTCCAGACACGTTCCAGCACCTCAATGTCTTTCTCACAGTGAGGGGCCCAAAACTAAACATGAGATTCAAGCTGTGGCCTCACCAGTGCTGAGTACAGGGGCACAAACACTTCTCTTCTCCTGCCAAGCACACTGTTTCTGATACAGGCCAGGATGCTGTTGGCTTTTTCTGCCACCTGGGCATACTGCTGGCTCATCTTCAGCCAGCTGTGAATATGCCCAGGTCCTTTTCAACCAGGCAGCTTTGCAGCTGCTCTTTCCTAAGCCTGTATTGTTGCCCGGTGTTGTTGTGACCCAAGCACAGGACCCAACACTTGGCCTTGTTGAACCTCATACAGCTGGACTCAGTCCATCAATCCAGCCTGTCTAGATCCCTCTGCAGAGCCTTCCTGCCCTCCAACAGATTAACACCCTTGTCCAACTTGGCATTATTTACAAACTTACTGAAGGTGCACTCAATCCCCTTCTCTAGATCATTAGTGAAGATATTAAAAAGAACTGGACTAAATACTGAGCCCTGGGGGACACCACTTATGTCTGATGAATGCCCTAGAATATACAAAACCAATTCTATCTAAATCGAAATTCTAGAGCTAAATCTCCTTTGATTACACTATTTTCCCCGTCATATTCAGGATGTACTCAACTCTTACATTTTGCAATCAGATCAGATTAGGATCTATAATTCATTTGAGATGTGTGATTTAAATATACCAAACATCTAATATTTTAAAGCTGTTGCGTATTAATTGGATGAGAAGAAATACTCTCCCAGAGGACTGACATAAAAAAAAACCAGAGCACAAGACAATTGTATCTTGGCAGCTGATGAAGCTAAAGCAGAGCACAGAGTCAGCAGTTCTGCAGCTAACTAACCTTCTAAGGACTATACACTTGCCCAAATTCCCTCCTTTTTCTGTTTTTCTGAAGGCTCAAGCTACTAATTCGCAGTAGTTCTTATTCACCACAACCACTATGTGATGTATGAATTATTCACCATAACTTTTATAGCTTCCCTTGTAATTAACGAACCACAAACATCGCATCACAAATGAGCTAATAGCTTATGTAGGAGGAGCTCAGTAGTACTCACCCATACCTACTGGGCACACGTTCTGCTTGGTTACCCAGCAATCTCAGATGTGGAAAATGCAATATTGTCAAAGTGTAGATGACACTGAGCAAAAAGCAGCATAATAAACATACTTTCTTCTATAGAGAAAAATATATATGAGACTTCCTCTGACTTGTAAATTTCTTACTTTCTGTCATTTTGCATTAAAACTGGCAAATAAGTCACAAGTAAATAAACAAGCACCTGCTTTGACATCTGGATGCATTTGGATCTCAACTTTCTAATTTGATCCATCATTCTTGGCTCAATTCCTTAAAGTAGCTTTAACTTCTATTCTTGCAAAAAAACCTACATTTAGACATCAATTTATGAGAGTAAGAAGGGCTAATGGATCACAGTGGAAAAGTTTTCTTTGGAAGAAGGACCACTGCTGAAAAGCTGCGTTTATTATCAATAAATGCACTGCAGAGATAATCAAGAGCATTCTTAAACGGGGAATATTTGTAAAGGAGGCTCTTTAACTGAAATGTTACCAGAATCGTTTTTATTCTGGCACAGGCCACCGGGGCGCCGGGACCCACTAGATGGCGACGTAAGAATAGGAAAATATTCCCGGGGGCGGGGAGCGTTTGGGGTTTTTGTTGCTTTGTATTTTGATGTGGTTTTTTTAAAGAAAAGAAAATAGGATAAAGCTTCAGAATATTTTATTGTCTTTCTCTTTATCACTTGTGGGAGCGGTACTGGCTCCATCACATCTTTTTCTTGAGACAACATCAGAAAATAAACTTTGCCCTCATGTTAAAAGCTTTTTTAACTGTTGTTCTCCAAAATAGTTCAAAGCTTAGACTGCTCTAGTCACAATGCATATTACTGAACCAAATACTAAATTACACCATGAGAGAGTCTTCTTACTTTATTAACTCAAAGACAACATATTTGAAAACAATTTACACAGAAAAAGTAATTTACACTGGAGGTAAAAAAAAAATTAAATTGTAGGGAACAGAACTTGATCTTTTATTTCCTGAGCCTTCCCCAGTTTATACACTAATAAATGTCACAGTTCATTACAAAGAGACTGTTTTTTCCAGATGGCCTATCCCATTCTGTCTTCGTTTCAAAGTAATAGTTTACACCTTTCCACGCCCGTTGAGGGCACACTGGGAAAAAAAAAAGTATTTTCAGAAAATCGTGGTGTAAAAATGACAGTTGAACCACAAAGTGGCAATTTCCTCCTGCTACATAATAATAAAAAAAATAATAATAACCCCACATTGCATTACATGGGGAGGAATAATGAATTGAGTCACAGAGAAACTATTGAAGGGGGAGAGAGAAAACTGTGGCAAGTACTGAGATAATAAAGCATTGTAGACTGCAGCAGAAAAGAGAGTGATAATACAAAACAGTAGAGGATTTAATCATTAGCAGTTTCAACAGAATTCTTATAGCTAGAGGAAGTTAGAGGAAAAGAATTCAAGACAGCAACTGCAGATGGTCAGTGAAGAATCGCATTACAATCTACCTCTCTTCATTTCTAAGGGAAGGCTCAGAAAGAAGGCTGAACTCAAATCAGATTGAACATATATTAGGCAAAGAAAAAATCTGATACTGGCCTGAATAACAGAAAGCGATCAGTTGATGAAAACCACTGTTATACATGCAAAGTTACCATCACACCTAAAGAAACTAGTATAAACCAGTGAGTTTTAACAGCATTTTTATGGACATAAGATTAACATTACACTAGAATGGTTTACATAAAACCAAACTTCTTAAACTAAGCAAGGGTTCTGATTATAAACTGAAGCTGATTCTAAGCAGTATGATTGCAGATGTTACCAACAAAACTAGCAAGCAGGCAAAAAGAACAAAGTATGATATTTTCTGTCTTTTGTTAACACAAGTAATTTACTGCCAGATTAGATCACTCAAAAAGCAAATTAATAGGTAATATTTATTATAATTAAAAAACACTAGCAATTAAAAGCAATGGTAGGAATTTAAAGTTGGATGTTAAAAAATGTAGTAGCATTGTTTCCAGGTTTACATGGACACTGTTTAAGCATAAACAGACATTGTTCATCTGTAGTACTATTATATTATCAGTAACGATAGCTAGTCACAGTGAACTGACCTACAAATCTGCACTTAAGTTTAAACAAAAAAGGTTGTTCTGTACATATCAACAAGTTACTCGGGCTTCTTAAGTTTATTAGCTTACTAAGTAGTTTGTTATGTTTTTTGTTCACTACAGAGGGTATTTTTCAAAACAGAATAATACAGAGTAATAGTCTGGGTGGAAATTCTAATTGCTCTAATTTTAAACTATAACCTGTGCAACTACTGGAAAGTACAAAATTCTTGCTGCATAATGCCAGATCAAGTACAGATTCTAAAAGTGCTTTCACATATTTTCAAACATGTTTATGCATATACTGATGATTAATACAAATGTTTTTCTTGCAAGTTGCAACTCTGATGCATTAATCTGGTTTATATTTTGTTTACTCGCATTCAAGGGACAGAAGGAATTGCCATAAGAATATTAAAACAGATATGTAAAAGAGGTTGCTAAAATCCTAACCCCAGTTGTCATCATCTGAGGAACACATGCAGGGATGAACAGACCAAAACTACCATGGTTCAGCTCCTTTAACCAATGCTACCTACTGCAAAGAGAGCCAAACAATAACTTTATGCAGTTCAGTTTACGTATTAGGGACCCTACAGTCCTGTACTGCTGGTCAAATTGAAGAGCTGAAGTTTTGAAGGCTCTCCCTATCTCTCTTATCTGAGTGATATGAGTGGCTCCAACAAGCTTTTCAAACACTCAGCATTAATTGGTAACAGAGACTAGATCAAAATCAGCCGAGTTCCTTTAACCTTCCCCAAATACTCTCACATCTTCAAGTTTCACTTAATGTAATTGTAAAAACAGGTCTAATGTTATGCAGCTCTCAAGGGTGGCATTAACTTCATTAGATGCTGTTCTACAATGTTTTAAGCTCCTCATTAGAACATACACAGAGGCATTTTAGACTAATAAGGCTCTATTGTTATAACCTAACACTGCATAATTGCAATTTCTTTATACGTAGCTGATGTGGTGTAAACTCTTTGAAGTGGTAAATACTGGCACAACAATCAGCTTTTCCTGATGCATATTTTAAAATAAACCTTTCCTGTTAGGCTACAGACTGTATGTCGACCAGCTTCAGACAAGGAAAAAAAAAAAAAGAAAGAGTCCTCATATGTGACCAACACCTCACCCATTTGCAGGAGAGTGGTTCCACCTCCTTCCTTCTCTACTCAGCCCAATCTGCTGACCAGAGTCACAGCAGCAGCAAATAGGCTCTACTGCTATGCCTGAGATGATACCCCACCTGTGTTTTTCAGTAGCCTTCACTGATACCCTTATTTCAAGTATTTCACTGTCCTCTCATGCTAGAAGAGAAGCAACTCCAGAGTTCCGGATAGGCAGTCTCTTCTTTCACAAGTGTGAGGTCACAAGAACTAAACCATGTTACTTGCAACAGTGCCACGGTGGCACAAGGTGCAGCTGGAGCTGGTCCACTCAGCAAATGCAGCAGCAAATGATCTAGGCAGAACAAGTATACATGGCAATGCAAGCATCACACTTAAAAGTGTTCTGGAATGAAAGAAGTTAAGCAAACCAAGGGGGGGGGGGGAAGAAAAGAAAAATAATAAATACTCAGGTTGCAGACAAGAGGTTTACTTCTGAAACTGTTTCTGAACAATGTCATTTCAATGCTCTTCTTTGTCCTTCAAGAAGGAAAGATGAGAGGCTTATGTAATTTATATCATGCACATAGTTAAATAATCTTCAAGGGAAAAGAGCCACACCTAAAACTCAGTTCCCCTTCCGTCCTGACAATGCTCCTTCTATTCTAGTTTTCATCCCTGGGCAAAACCAGTTTTGCTTTCAACACAGTTTCACAGAGAAAGAGAGCAGATTGAAACAGATGTTTGCCTATGCAGGGATAGAAATTCATCTCTAAAAAACTAGCTATTCAAAAGGAAAAAGGGGTTGTGTTTTGTTTTTTTAAAAAAAAACCCCACACCTTTTTATTTCACTTTCAGGAAACACTTTCTGTGCAATCACATAAGATTAGACTTTTCTCTCAAGCTCTTCCTCCTATTGTTTGTGTTAAACACAATAAAAATATATGGTAAGAAGCAGGAAGGGAATGTAACAGCTAGGGCTGTATTCTGACTGGGACTACACCCATGCAGTAAATTTTCTATTTCTCTTATAAAGAAGAGAAAAACAGGTTTGAAGTGCTTAGATTTCCTGGATATGTTTACTTTCCTCATGAGCTAGTCTAATTACTTCCTAAGAAAATCAAACCAATGAAATCCATGACTTGTTCAGATTGCCTTTATTGATTACTGTAGGCATGTTTTTACCAAGTGAGGTTTTTACCATGCTTCCTACCTAGAGATTAGGTTCACCATTGCAGCACAGGGTTGTCTGACAAGGATTTGAAGTCTGATGAAGCTTCTGTTTGCCTAGGTGGGGTTTTGTATAATGTTTCAAACGCCCTTCCCATTTTAATGATTTGCTACAGTGACATATTAAAGCTGGCCTTGTCGGAGTTTATTATTATTACCACCTCAGTTCTGTTTTACTGACAACTGTATTACTAGCTGCCATCTCATTATCTTTTTTACTGTCTTAAGCTTCTTCCTGGTGCTGCTACACTAGCTAAACATTACTGGAATTTCCTCTTTTATTCACTAATGTCTTTGGCCATGCATCTCTTGAGAGAGGGTTGCTGCACAACCAGAAATGGTATTTTACACTGTGCAGGCCAGTACCTCATCTACCAAGTGTTCGATAAAGCATAGGTGTACATAGAAGACAGCCAACATAAGCTCACCTCAGAGACAACAGCACTATGGGTAACCAGAAATTTTCAGTATTTCATAGTGCTGTTTACTGAATCTATTTCTTTGTGTCATGTCAGCAGCCACCAGCTTGTCACTTCTCATTCTTAGCAACATTTTAATCCAGGCCTGGCTGTAATCCTCACTGGTACCACAGAAAGTTTCAAAACATGTCTTTGACAAACTCATAAGATTCAAATGTCTAAATAAAAAGTTGGTTTGCTTTTTTATTATTACCTTCTTATCTTTAATGCTTGGACTGACAGTACTGCAAGCCTTTAGACATCACTTCAAGAATAAGAAATGCAGCCATTTACAAAGCTGAATTTACTTACTCTTTAACATCCCTAAGACAAAGAATAGGCCATTCATTAAAATAAGCAGCACCCTGCAAAAATCATATGCTAGTACCTTATTTGCTTTGCATGCCTGTACTCTCTTGTTTACTACCACAGAGTCTAAACTCTCATTCCTACTCAAGCCACCCAGGTCAACCATTAGTAACAGCAAGAGCCTTCAATCAACTAGAAAATGTACTTTTTTGTTGATATTAACAAACTTCTCACTCACACAGGGCAAAACTCAGACACTTTTGTCTTAGATTTATCAGCCTCTGGTGCTCAAGAATTAAAGCTGTATGCACACCAATTTTTTAGACTTCAGGGTTTCTTACTGTTACAAGAAAATTTTAAAAAACCCTATCTTCAAAGTCAGAGTTCCCTTTTGTAACCCCACCACTTCAGACTTCGTCTCCACCCCAATGGCTTTCTTCCAAGTTCATTGGGTGTGGGTTTGCTTTTTCAAAAAAACTCTTTCCTGCCTGGAAGTAAAAGGTCCTAAACACAGATATGCCCAAGTACTTTAACTGAGTAAGTCTCATCTGTGTGGGTCCAGAAGTTGAGCAAAAGGGAGCTCCAGGGGGAGGAAGGTAAGCATTCATACACTGGAGTAAGCACCACAGTACCTACTGAGGTTATCACCATGCCAGAGAGAAAAAAAAAGACATAGTTTTAAGCGTATATTTCTACAACACGCTTACTTAAAAGAAAAGCAGTCACTGGCTTAAACAAATACGAATATCACAGAATTCACTTTGTTCTTATATACCTTTAAGTATTGCTCTTCTATGCTTCAAAAGTAACTTTCTCACTGCCCCTGACCAGTTCATAGAATCATAGAATGGCCTAGGCTGGAAGGGACCTTAGAGGTCACCTAATCCAACCTCCCTGTCATGGGCAGGGATGCCTCTCGATTAGATCAGGCTACTCAAGGCTCCACCCAACGTGGCCTTGACCACCTCCCGGGAGGGGGCAGCCACAACGTCTCTGGGCAATTTATTCCAAAGTCTTGACGCCCTTATACTGAAGAATTTCTTCCTAAGATCTAATCTAAATCTATTCTCCTTCAACTTAAACCCATTTCCCCTTGTCCTGTCACTGGACACTCTTGTAAAAAGTCCCTCCCCAGCCGTCTTGTAGGTTCCCTTCAGGTATTGGAAGGCAGCTATTAGGTCCTCCTGAAGTCTTCTCTTTTCCAGACTGGACAATCCCAGCTCCCGCAGCCTGTCCTCATAGCAGAGGTGCTCCAGCCCCTGGATCATCTTTTGGCCCTTCTCTGAACATGCTCCAACAGATCTGTGTCCCTCTTATGGTGGGGACACCAGAACTGGACGCAGTATTTGAGGTGGAGTCTCACAAGAACAGAGTAAAGGGCGCGAATCACCTCTCTTGACCTGCTGAAATCAAGTTTTCTGTCTCCTTGCTCTGTAAATGTGTTTGTGATTCTACCAGTTCTGGTTTCATCCAGCATTCAGAGCAGCACAGAAGGAGCCACAGCAATCCTAGGTATCTTCCTATGATACATTTGGTAGCATCTAAGCAGAAACAGGCACAACTTAAAACTCACTGCATACAAATTGAGTATATCTCGCTGTTGCAGACTAAGCATAGGATGGGACAGATCAAACACAAGTTCAAGAGCAAAACCAAGCAGTCTAAGATTAGAAAGAGGAACAGAATATAGGAACCTAGATAGAAAGCTTATCTAAAAAAGTCCACATAGATTTAGTAGTGAGCTTGATCTGATCCATATTTCATTCTGGAATTATCTGTGGAGAAGTGCATTCTTCAAATGTATAGTTCAGATTAAAAATACTCATTTTGTATAGGCTTCGTTCAGGCAGCAATTAAAAAAAAAACAACCAACCCTGAGGCAATTTTAACCATGGAAGACTATGTCAGCTCTGAATCAGAGCAGCTGCTTCTTTAAATACCACAGAAAACAAAAATTATGTGAGCCAAACTCACAAAGCAAGAACTCAGTTCCTTAAGCTACTAGTTAAATGTTTCCCCCCTTTCTACTCTACAGATCATAACAGACTGATTATGCATAGTCTTATTCCAATTTACAAGCCTGTAAATTCTGAGACTCAGAACAAACTGACGAAACACCCACTCATCCACTCCCCTGTTCCTTATTATAAAACCGGTAAGTTTTTGTGGCTACACTCAAGCCAAGATGTCAAATTCGTATAAGATTGTACATAACAGCATTCACTACCATCTCAAATCGCTAGTATGACTTTCTGCCACAAGTACAGTGGCTGGTTTGTTGATTTGATTCATTCTTGGGAAGGTAATAAAATTGAATGCTTTGTTCAGAATAAATTTCCAGCCATCTCTTTACATTTTTGTTTAATAGCATCTCCCTTTATCATCACTTCAACTTACAATCTTTATGCAATTTCTTAGCAGTTAACTATCATAAGGAACAAAGGCTTTCCTAGCATAAATGAAAGATCTCGTTCTGACCCAGAAGTCATCACCTTTTTCTTCCTATCCAATAACATGACACCATTTCAATAAAGACACATGCACTTAAAATAGCTGCAACACAATTGTCATTGCTAATATATTTCCCAGTATCTCTTTCCTCAGAAAAAAAAAAAAAAAAGTACATCAGGAGCTGAGAAAGCAAAAGTGAACTACCATTTCTTTCCCTGGAATAATTCATTTTCAAAAAAAAAAAAGCCAGTCATGAGGATACGAGAAGAAAACAGAATTATAAATTTTTCAGGAGAAATTCAAACCTTTCGGTGATAACTGTCGCAGACTAAGAATAAAACTGTATGAGGTTCAAGGGCATCAACCACTTTTTTTTTTCCTCTCTCCCTGCCTATCAGAAACAACTGCAACAGTTCTAGACTCCACAAGATATAGCCTAGCAGGTAAATGATAAGGCAGTGTCTGTGACAAAGGTCAGAATTAAAGGGCATAGTTTGATAACTGAGAAAAATAAGGATACACTTAGCCAAATACACATATGGAATTGAAGAAAAGCAGCTTACAGGTAAAGAAGCAACAAATAAAGTGAAAGAGCTGTTTTCATTATATAATATAGCAAGAGACAGAGTCAAAAAAATGTATTCAAGCTTACAAGGCACTGAGCCACCCATTTCTTCAGAACATGAAGAAGAATTCTCTGGGGAGAGGTCTGTGTTCAGCAGATAGCCACACCATCAGGTGTATCAACTTCTTCCCACACCTGATCCACCGCATCAGAAAGAGAAAAGATATTGGTGTCTGTTAACTACTGCTAAGAGATCTCAAGCAAGCAGCTCAGAAAAATAAGTACTGTATCTGCCACACATCTCTATAGGTGAAATTTCTGTAAACATCTAAAACTACCCCTGAAAATTTTATGGATACCTGGAATCAGAAAGACAGATTGTGACTGATTAACTACTTTCAAAATTTTCATAGCAATTATGAACTGTAAGGTTTGCACATGTTTGCATCAAAATAGTGCAATTCTAAGGCTGATCATACAGCTTACATCCCCTTCCAATAAAAACTACACTAATTTAAGTCTTGTCTTTTATACAGTCACCATCAGACCAGCCCTTTTGGGATCCTAACAGCATCTCCATGATATTTGAAAAATCATGGCAGTCAGGTGAAGTCCTTGGTGACTGGAAGAAGGGAAACATTACACTGACCTTTAAAAAGGGTAGAAAGGAAGACCCTGGGAACTATCGACTGGTCAGCCTCACCTCTGTGCCTGGGAAGATCATGAAACAGATTCTCACAGAACCTTTGCTGAGACATATGGAAGACAGGGAGGTGGTTCAAGACAGCCAACACGGCTTCATCAAGGGCAGGTCCTGCCTGACCAGCCTAGGGGCTTTCTACAATGGAGTGACAACATCAGTGGACAACGGAAGACAAGTGTTAGAGAGAAGCCCCACAGAGAGGGACTTAGGGGACTGGTGAACAAAAAGCTGCACGTGAGCCACCAATGCAGGCTCACAGCCCAGAAGGCCAGTCACATCCTGGGCTGCATCAGAAAAACATGGTCAGCAGATAGAGAGAGGTGATTCTGCCCCTTTCCTCCGGTGAGATCTCACCTGGAGTATTCCATGCAACTGTGGAGCCCTCAACACAAGGACATTAACTGACACATTACAACCTAGACAAGCGGTCTGTGTGGTGGGTAGGGAACTGGTTGACAGGCAGTACCAAGAAGGTGGTAGTAAGTAGTTCTTCTCAAACCCCAATGCTGTTTAATATCTTCATAAATTATCTTGACGCTGGGATCAAGAGCACCCTGATGAAGCCTGTGGATGACACCAAAATGAGTGGCGAAGTTTACTCTCCAGAAGGGAGAGCCACACTCCGGGAAGACCTGGACAGGCTGGAGGAGTGGACTAGCAGGAAGTTAAAGACCTTATGAAGTAAGGCCTTGCACCTGGGAATACACAATGCATGAACGCAGCTCACACTGTGATCCACCTGGCTGGAGAGCAGCCGTGTAGAGAGGGACCTCGGAGTCTTGATGTACAGCAGGCTCGACATGAGTGAACAGTGTGCTGCAGCAGCAAATAAAGCAAAGAGGATGCTGGGCTGCATTAACAAGGGCATCACCAGCAATAAAGAAGTCATCATGGCACTCTGCTCAGCACTGGTCAGACCATACCTTGAGTACCGTGTTCAGTTTTGGTCCCCACTACACAAAAAAGATGCAGACAGGTGGAAAGGGTCCAGACAAGGGTCACGAGGATGATCAGAGGACTAGAAGAGCTGCCATATGAAAAAAGGCTGAGAGAACTCAGTTTGTTCTGCCTTGATAAGAGAAGGCTCAGGGGAATCCTTGTTACCATGTACCAGTACATAAAGGGTGGCTGCCAATAGGATGGAGACTCACTTTTTATAAGGAGTGACATAGATAAGACAAGGGGTAATGGCCATTAAACTGCTCCTAGGGAAATTCCAATAGGACTCCAAAGGAAAAATTTTTACCTTGAGAGCAGACATTGGAATAATCTTCCAAGAGAAGTGGTGAATTGCCAACCTTAGACAGTTTTAAGGCTCAGATGGACAGGGTACTGGGCCATGTCACATAAACTGTGTTTCTTTTCCTTGAAGGCTTAGGCTAGATGATCCTTGAGGTCCCTTCCAACCCAGTAATCTATGTCTCTATGATTCTGTGACATTGACCTGTTGGAATGGGTCCAGAGAAGGACCACAAAAATGATTAAAGGGCTGGAGCACCCCTCCTACGAGGGCAGGCTGACAGAGTTAGGGTTGTTCAGCCTGGGGAGACCTTGTAGCAACCTCCCAGTGCTTGAAGGGGGCCTACAGGAAAGCTGGGGAGGGACTGTTCACAAGGTGTGTAGCGACACAGAACGAGGGGCAATGGTTTTAAACTAGAGCAGGGTGGATTTAGACTAGATATTAGGACGAAGTTCTTAACAATGTGGGTGGTGAAACCTCGGAACAGGTTGCCCAGAGAGGTGTGGAGGCCTCATCCCTGGAGACACTCAAAGCCAGGCTTGATGGGGCTCTGAGCAACCTGATCTAGTTAAAAGATGTCTCTGCTCATTGCACTGTTGGACTACATGACCTTTAAAGGTGCCATCCAGCCCAACACATTCTATGATCTTCTTTTTTGGTCCCAAAACAATCTCCAGAACATCTCAAGATCACAGTTGTGCAGAGGCACCAGAAATTAATAGTAAACTCGCTTTGTCTGACCCAGATAATAATAAGAAAACTCCATCCCATGGGCATATAATGACATCACTATGACCACTGTACCTCTCTGCTCCCACCAGAAATACATCTTGTAGGCCAGTGTCACTGCAACAAATTCCATATGGTGGACTTGGCAGTGTCAGTTTTACAGCTGGACTCGGTGATCTTAAAGGTCCTTTTCAGCCTAAATGATTCCATGTCATCAGGCCTGAGACAGTCGTAAATTAGCTCAGTAATATCATCTGTGTAGTCACAAGATCATTTAATTCACCAGCTAAGGACCTGACCTGGTTAGTATAATAGTAGTATGGGCAAACCAAGAACCCCTTCGGTACAGCCATACATGATGTGGCCATACCAATTGCATTCTGGAAAGCATAGACTTACCCTAATATAGCATATAAAGGAATAGAGTAGAGGGGAAGGTAGCGCTCTCTAAGAGAACTTACCTGTTTTGTGGATTGCAGTGAAGATGCATAAAATTGAAGGACAGAAATCACATCATGGTAGTTCCTTGTTAAAAATGTTCCTCTAATTACCCACTCAGGGAAAAAAATCAATTACTCACTCTATAACATACGGAAGGAACACAGTTGCCATTCTGACTTTTAATCAAGGGGTTTCATTACATTTTACTACATAAACAGACTGTTTTCAAAGATAAATACTTCATATTAATTATTTATGAGCTCACTATGTAACTTAAGTTTACTAATCAGCTTTGAGGATGTTTGTTTCTTTAAAAAGAATAAAGACTCAGTGTATCTATCCAAGTGGATAGATACGAACACAAGAGAGCCGAGGCCAATTCTTCTTGTGACCAGAGGAGGAAAATAGCTTTTGTTTACTGTATTTGTTGAAGGTTATATCACTTGTTTCATGGAGGAGGAATAAACTACAAAGACTTCGCCTAGCTAGCCAGCCCCATGTTTGTAGTGTATGATCACACATGATCAAGTGGAATCAGAGTAACAAGAAGGCCTAGATAGCAGGAAACCAAAGATGTGTTGCATAGCTACTGAAGGAAGTATTAATTCAGAACATTTAACTTGGGGGAAAAAAGAAGTCCAACTCAATTTCCAAGCAATGTAAATACTTCTCCAAAGTACAAATGTTCAATTTTTTCCATTTCACAGGAAAACCTGAGATGATCAAGAGTGTATATTACCTTCCTTTTCTGCCTTTTTCTCTTTCAAGACTTCTCACACTTAGTTTGAATTTCCACTTTCAAGGAAACTGCTGTTTCACCTCTATTTTTCCTTCTTAGCTATTAGGCTGAGTGCACTGTCAGCAAGTTTGCTGATGACACAAAACAGGGAGGAGTGGGTGACACACCAGAAGGTTGTGCTGCCATTCAGTGAGACCTGGACAGGCTGGAGAGTTGGGCAGGGAGAAATTTTATGAAACAAAACAAGGACAAACGTGGAGAGTTTTGCACCTGGGAAAGAACTCCATGTGTCAGTATAGGTTGGGGACAGACCTGCTGGAGACCAGCATAGGGCAGAGGGACCTGGGGGTTCTCGTGGACAGCAGGATGACCATGAGCCAGCAATGTGCCCTGGGGCCAAGGAGGCCAATGGCATCCTGGAGTATATTAGAAATGGAGTAGCTAGTAGGTCGAGAGAGGGCCTCCTGCCCCTCTACTCTGCCCTGGTGAGGCCACATCTGGAATATTGTGTCCAGTTCTGGGCCCCTCAGCTCAGGAGAGACAGGGAACTGCTTGAGAGAGTCCAGCACAGAGCCACAGAGATGCTGAAGGGAGTGGAACATCTCCCTTATGAGGAAAGGCTGAAGGAGCTGGGTCTCTTTAGCTTGGAGAAGAGGAGGCTGAGGGGTGACCTCAGTTCATAAATCTGTAAAGGGCGAGTGTCAGGAGGACGGAGCCAGGCTCTTCTCAATGATAGGACAAGGGGCAGCAGGTGCAAGTT
The DNA here is from genome assembly GCF_000703405.1 of Apaloderma vittatum. NCBI lineage: Eukaryota > Metazoa > Chordata > Aves > Trogoniformes > Trogonidae > Apaloderma > Apaloderma vittatum. Next base: position 10,429 of record NW_009715684.1, on the reverse strand, counting down.
GAAGCACAGGAGGTTCCATATAAACATTAGGAAAAACTTTTTCCCTGTGAGGGTGACAGAGCACTGGCACAGGCTGCCCAGGGAGGTTGTGGAATCTCCTTCTCTGGAGACTTTCAAAACCCATCTGGATGTGTTCCTGTGTGACCTATTCTAGGCAATCCTGCTCTGGCAGGGGGGGTGAACTAGATCATCTGTCGAGATCCCTTCCAACCCCTAACATTCTGTCATTCTGTATGTTAACAGTGTTTCTACTGGCATTTCTGACATTTATACACTTTGTTACAAGAAACAAACATGGAGAAAGACATCATAGTTTGACTAGATGGGTAAACTTATAAAAACCTCAGAATAATACAAATTCATTTGTATTGTTTCACAATCAGTTTATAGATGCTGAGAACAGAAAGAGAGCGCTACATTCTATATGTTTGTTTAGTCTTAAAGAATTACTACCATGCAGGCCCTAAATGAAGTTTTAACACAATTTCTGGAGGCCTTGGGGTACTAATTCAGTATTAAAGGAGGACTGCCAATCTAAAGAAACATCACTCATCACTTCCTTGACTAACATAATCATAATAGTCATCTTCAACAAACAGAAAACACTGTGTAAGTTTGTAGTTAATGTTTGCCAATTCCTACAGAAAAAAAAATGGTTAGGCAAACTGGTTTTGTTCAGCTGGGTTTTGGCACACTGAGTATTCAAAAATTATCTGTATTTAAGCTGAACTGCAATGACTTCACTTTATAGCAGCTACGTGTATGCATGTGCACCAATCTGTCACTGGAGGAGTGCAATATAAGAATTTTGATATGTCAGGACAGGTGAATATGTCACTTTTGAAAGATACATAATTATTCAAACATGAGCAATTAGTGACAGGTAGATAATACACAAAGTAAAATTTATGACACAACATGTTGCAGTTTTTTAATTTTAGTTCTTGCTTTACATTCCTTCTTAGTTCATCAAATCCATTTCTTGCTATTTATAATGACATTCCAAAGACACAGGGCACCTAGACTGGATTATTTTACTTTCCAAGTAAATCTACGGAGTACAGCAGATTAAAAAAAAAAAACTCTTATGACGTCACATCAATACGTTACTCATTAACTGCTTTTTAAAACTAGCCTAAACTGGAGTCATACTAAGACTGCACTTCCTATAGCAGTGAAAGACTGTGCATTTGCAGGACTGCTCTAGAATTGAACTAAACCTAACTCTGTTGCTGAATCCATTAAAATGATGAGAAAAGGAAGTTCCTTGGAGGACAATGTTTTTTATTCTGAAAGTCAGAAGAGCTTCCGGAAGTCAAGTAATGACACACCAGTCAGCCCTACAGAGAGTTTCAGATCAGTATTTACAAGGTAAATCCTGATGTGTTTGAGTGTTCTTGATGTGAGGGGGAAGGGGAGGACAGGAAGCTTAATATGAGAAGGAAATGCATGCAGAGATTATTACTTCACTCATGTTATTGCACTGGGAAGGGAATAACTAATGTAAAGGAGAAATTTGTAACAGGACAGGAGCGTGTTCTTCTCTCTTTGCTTATCTATTAAGCTGAAGTAGGACTTTGAATGCAAATAGCACTGTACACTAATAAACTCAAGTCTCAAAAAGACTCTGCAAGGTCATCCAGTACTATCTATGATATCTGAGTGGATCTCTGTACAAAACAAACTTAAGCTTTGTTAGAACAGAGAACATAAAACATTTTCATGTGTGATTTGGTGTATATGAAACTTACAATGCTTATTGAATTACGTTGCAATAGAAAAGCTACCATAATAACAAGGACTATTCAAGGAAGTTGAACGCTTGCATGAATGAATACTGTTAAGAGGGTTGCTAATAGAACAATCGCAAACAATTTTTAAGGGGAAATCTGTTTTCTTACCTTGGAAGGGTGGACTTGTTGAATTGTTGACTGACATTGAGATGGAGTTCATTGCAATGAAGAGTTCTGGATAAATCAGCATAGAAAAATGTGGGAAGGTAGAGCACTTATCATTTATCCTTCCCCAACCATGGAAGGAGAGAGAGAAGTAAACATCTGTAGTATTTATGGCCATTCATTATGAGTAAAAAAACTTTAAAAACCTAATTCAAAGTAGCTTTAGACATTTATTTGTTCTTAACAAGCTTCAAAATTCTTTGCAAGTGCTGTCCTTAATATCTGCTCAGTGCTCAGACACCCTGAAGAGTGATTTGAAGGGAGCACCTCCACACAGTCTTCATGTGGCTGAATTAAATTTCTTCGTAGTTGTGCACAAATTCCTTATATGGGGTGACAGCTCATATTACTAATTGGGTCAAAAATATAAATAAATCTACTGGCCTCATTTTTTCTCTTTTGAACTGTTATTAGAGCTTTTTAATATTATATCTGCATAACATACTTTCTTCCAGCTCAAATGACAGAGAGATAATGTCCAATAGTTTGAGCTGAGAATATAGATTCAGGAATTTTAAGTTTTAATTAGAGCTCTCAAAGACTCTTACCTAGAACTAATCATTTAAAGCCTATTTTTGAAAAAAAAGAATCCACATCTGGTTTTGTATCCCTCTCTTGATTTCATTTTCTGATTAGGCATGAGACATGAGTACATACAGTGGCATACAGAGGGTTCAACACAAGTAGGTGCTGTTTAACTGTTTCTGATCTGGGCAATAGAAAGTTTCTCTTTTCTCTGTCTAGCTCAGAACAGATTTACCTATTTTTTTATTTACCACTAGATAACCAGTATACAAAAAGCTACCATATATGCTCTGACAGCAACATGATCAGCCCTAACAAAGAACAGAGTCCTTTCCCTCACATTTCTCAGTAATCAACCTGCCTGCCAAGTAGCAAGAGGAAGGGGCTGATTTTCTAGAAGTCGAGTTTACTCAACTTCTGTTTCAGTAGAATGATAGTATGACCATAAAGCCCTGCTGTGAAACCATACCTCTATCAATGCAAAAATGGAATAGCAGGCTGCAAATACTAGACAATCTAATAAAAAGAATGAATGATTGCAATGATCTAGTAGCTTAACCAAGCTCTCACTAAACTTGCTTTTCATGTGCTTGTCACAGTTATGATACACTTATCCAAAATAAGCCACATATAAAAATCAGGGAAAATGCTGTTGGGAAAAAGAAATGCAGGCTCTGCATGTTTATTGTTTTCAGTATAGACCTATTTACTTACAGCATATTTCCCATCTATGAAAATGCATCCACAGAGAAAATTTAACTATAGTAATGACTGCTCTTGTTCATCCTAATTATTCATGCCTGAAGACAAAAACTGACTCTATGCCTCAGTTTTTATATACCTCTAGTTTCACCTCACTGTAACTGGCACCATGTGGATGAGCACAAATCTGCCAGAATCCAGGGGGTTATTAACATTTCAGACAGGAGAACTCACAGTTTATCACTATGGCAGCATGTTATTCCTGACATAGAGCAGAACTGATTTCAGAAGTAAATTAAGACTCTAAACTACAGCTGAGGTGTCAGCCATGCATAAAAGATCAGAGATTTGTATTGATAGAAGTACTGGCCACATCTATACGCACCATTTTCTCAGCATGAATGTACAGAGTTGTTCTGACATTAGAACAAAACATTTTCCAGTAGTCCAAAATAAAATATTGGCAAAAACTTCCGGGATCTCAACTTCCCCTTTGGAGCCCATCCCTATAATGGGAGTCAAGACTCTGCATGCAGAACTTCGAAACTCGAGAAAAATCTCAAGCCTTGTGGTTTCGATCAATCTTCAGAATGACCCTAAAAAAAAAAAAAAATGAACACAAGGGAATGAGATTTTTAAGACTTTTAGATCAGGACTACTGACCACCAGCTCTGTGAGCATCATACTGCTATATATGTTACTGTCAACCATAGCAATAATAGAATACAGGTTGTCTATCAAAAGCTTCTAAAAAAATACGTAAGGGCTCAGCATTTACCAGTTACCACTTACCATTGATATTAGGTAAAAATATTAAATAAATTTTTAAAACACCACTCAGAAAAAAGATACAGTATGAAGAGGTATGTTTCCTAAATGCAGCATCATGGAAATGGCAGTCAAAAGGGTCCTCAACTCTAATCTTGCCTTAGCAGCTCATTCAGTGCATTGCAATACGTAAATCAATTAAATACACTACTTCTCATGTTATTTGGCATTAATATTTATCTGTCTTTTGTATACAGCAGTATAACAGGAAAAATATAACAATTTGTAATATAAACTGTGAAGACTGTTTTGTTGCAGTTTGTTTTTTGTTTGGACACAAGAAAGGATCCATACCTTCAGGTTTTCTCTCTAAAGATGTTTGGATGGGAATGTTAAGTTTTTTTAAGGAAATACACTTCCACATTGAAATTATACCCCTCAGAAACATCCAGTGCACTGCTAACAGATCGAGGCTTAGCTAGGACTAAACCAAAGAGTCACACTAAAGAGATCAGCACATTACCTATGATCTTCTAAAACGGCTGATGTCTTTATAGCTCAATTATGAGCACCTGGAACACTGGCAACTAAATGGCTTGCACCTGGGATTTGGCATTCACCCTATGTGCCCTTGCTAAGCAAGGCATACCTACTTTTTCCCCACCAGAGTAATATAGCTCCTAGTTCTAAATGAGACAAAACAGAAAGTCTATCTGGCTCAGTAGAACAGCTTATTATTCACAGCCTATTTGAAGTAAAGACTGCGAGAGAATTGATAACATCATTCATTCTTTCACGTTATCTTGTGTCCCTCACTTTAACTTTCCTCTCCTCAGGGCAAGAACAATCATTTCCTAGGGTATTAGAAAGTCTGGGCACTAATTCTTCTTGTGAAACACTCAATTTATCCTCAAAGAAGCTCTGCTAACTTTGATTTTCTTACATATTTAACACACTATACTGCTTCTCTTCAGAGATTACCAGAGGAGTAAAAGTTTCTCTCAAGATGATCACCAAATTTATACATACCATGAATGTTTGCATGCATGCATGCACATCTGGTTCAAAGAGGTATCCATGTGCATTCCTTTACAATACACAAATCCAATAACTACGTATATGCTTTCACATTATTCATTACACACACATAATCTGTTTGATGTCTGAAACACATTGATGCCCCTGGATTGGTAAATTTTTGTCCATGTTATCTGTATTCAGAGACATCACACTGGGATGTCGCTCAGGATTTGCTTTGGACATTTATAAGCAAAGGATGACAAATCAAGCTAAGCTGATCAACCAGAGTAGGACAAGCAATATATGTATCTAACTTTTCGTGCTTAGCGGGCCAATATATTAAATGTTGGTTATTAACGTAGAAAAATGTATTTCACTACCACAGGATTTGGTACTTCAATTATAAGTTACAAGATCTAGGCATCACAGCATTCTAACAATGCCATCCATGAGGCATTCAGGGCATTATATTGCCTGGGAAATTAGCCATGACTGCTGGATTTTTTCTCATGAACTAAGAGGAGACACTGACCTGTGTTTTTCAGCGAAGTGAGAACTGGCTGAGTGCAATCTCAAAGGTAGTAGAACTGAACTACTACATGTCACAAGGTTGCTTTTCTCAGAATACAAGAAAAGTGCTATGAACAATTTGGAGAGAGATGAATGTTCCTTTACTGGGTCCACTGTGTTTTACCATTAACTGTCCTTTCTATACTGTTCTTTTGATCAGTATGACACACAGTAAGACGCATTGGTAAGACGCACAGTATGCAGTGTGTCTTCTGTGACTCTACACAGCAAGTTGTGTGAAGGTTGTTATCAAAATGGTTGTTACCCAAATGCTGATGGAGTACATGTACAACATGTTACACGATCACTACGGGGGGGCTGACACCACAGTAGTAATATCTCAGAAGTTTTGCATGAGAATTTCTCTCCTTTTTCCTGCTGGGTGCCACAGGATGTAATAATAGTGTAGCTTATTTCATCCAACTGCTTCAGTATTCAGCCACAATGAACAGCCTCAGCATGCCTCACCATTTGTGGTGAGAAATGCTTTCAGCCCAGTTACTTCATATGCCCAACGCACTTCCCTATCCATAGGGGAGTTCAGCCAGTACAGTAATCTAGGCTTGCTTAAACAAACAACAGGACTGAATAGGCAGATATGACTTCTAGCAAACTGCTTGGAGGAACCCTATCACCTGATGTAAATGTCTATAAAGCAATCCCACAATTCTAAAAATAAATAAATTACTAAACTCTTAACCTAGGCAAGGAATGGGGATCAATTGGTCAAACAAACTTTTTACTCCTTACAAAATTGCATGAAGCACTGTGTTCTGGTCCTAGTTACCTTCTACAGACTATTTAAGACCTTAGTTTACTCCATTTATTTTGAGCATACCTCATGCACGCCAAGTAACTTGCAGATTTTTCTCAGCATGCCTGCTTGAAGCAGAAGTATCAACAACACTAGATCAGATCAAGTATGGCTTTGTCTGGCTGGGTCTTGTAATATCCAAAGATAGTTTCTACAGCCTTTCTGGGCAACTTCATCCAATGCTGCACCATTCTTTTAGCGCAGTTTTTTTGTCTTTGCTCGTCTGCACCTCCCAAGCTGTAAGCCATTTCACTCTGGCTTGTGGCTGACTTGCATACATTCTAGAAATCAAAAAAAAACCCAAACCAGTGGTTTTAACACATTTTCAAATGTCTGTTAGTTTCTCATAGTATCACAGCTCCTATTTCTATGGTATTTAACATAAGACTGCTTTCACATTATATTTCAACAGAGTACCATAAGGACTTGTTTAGCAGATCCTTCATCACTTAATGGCTTCCAACGCATTTGAGTAGCTTTTACAGAATTCTACTAGGGCAGAATACCACACAGAAAACTGAAGACACAAAATATAATGACTTATAAACCAAAAGTACCTGTATTCAGGTACTGTTAAGTCTGTATCTCTTTGTACCTTTTCGGTTATGCAAAGAAATATGGAGAAGACATGTGTTCAAGGTATACATAACGCCAGAAATCACTGTACTCATTTTCTGCTTTGTTCCTTCCCAAGGAAGTTTCCTCACATTCAGGCATGCTGATACTCGCCATATAAGCTGAGAAATACTTTATGAACAACCTTGATGACTGTATTGAAATAAAACTCCAAGATATATAAATACTGTTAAGACAATCTCTAATCCTGTTCATTTCCAGCTAGATTGTATTTTTTAATAATTCATCATCAATATCCTATCCAAGAATCTCTAGGCATGGGTAGCAGTCTTACTGCTTTTTAGATTCACCTTTCCGGTGTGTCTCATTGGGCTCCTTTATTCTTCCTGCCCTCATGTCATTCAAGACAGGATTCATAATTATTCTCATAAATTGAAGAAATAGTCTCAAAATAGCAAAGTGAAATTTAAAGGGCATACTTAGTCAAGTCTATCAGCTGATAATGTACTTGAGGAGATCAACATCTCAGCTGTCCTTCATAAAAGCCCATCTTAGGGCACTGCATGTTAGAGATTAACAGGGAGGACTTCCCCTGGATGGCAGCAAACACTAGAATTGATTGCCTGGATATTGCCACAACTTCAACAAGTGTCTCATCAGGAATGACACAGGAACAGCAGGTCTTGCCTTGGGATAGGGAATGGACTTAATGACTCAATGAGTCTCTCTCTGTTCTGCTTTTATGCGCTTTCATATGTCACTTCAATCTTTTTTTTTTTTTTTTACAGTGAAAGGTTCTTCTATTATTTCAGCTCTGCTTTTTCAGGCTTTGCTGTGTTATACCTAAAGCTGAAAGCCTTGATTATGAAAAATTTTCAATCTTCTATGAGGCTTAATGTAGTCTCTTCAGAGTAAGAACATGTTAATTTTTTCCTATGTGTATGAACAGTACTGCAGGCATTAATCAGTGATTTTACAGTACACTAATTTCTCTTTCTCTCCCTAATCTGCAATTCCCAGTTAGATAAAAACAGAGTCCAGATTTTCACACAACAATGGATCTCTGTTGGTGGCAGCTCACACATACTTACTTTACTGTATCTGTACACATAAGCAATTATAACTATACAGTAAAAGGTCCTTTGTGCTTTTTTTTTATGAATATGTAAGACTTGCCACAGCATATCAAAACAAAAGCATACAGTTTGCAAGTACATTCCACCCACATGAGCAACTGCACATTTGACTGTTTAATATAAGGCTGTCCTCATTACGTATTACTGAGAATCCTGGTATTCAAGTCTTTTATCGCTCAGGAGTGTGTCCTCTCACTCTGCAGCTGCTGCAGCATGCAGTTTGACAAAGTCATTGCTTATTACTTCCGCTGTCATTAACAGATAATAGCAAAATGCACTAAGGAGGCATGTATTGATGATTTACCAGAACCAAGTCTCTGTCAGAGTTAAGACACCATGATATGGCACAAAATATTTAGTAAGGATTCATTTTTACTGTCTAGGCTGCGGGCATCAATTTATTTGAATATAAGTTTCTTCTACAGTAGATAGCTTGACTAATTAAAACAGAGAGCTTTGCATTGAGAATGGAGCCAGATGGAACTAAAACAGAGAGTGAGCTCCAGGGACCACGCAGATCCTTTCCAGTTCTTGTGCCACTGTGGTAGACGCAGGAGCCTCTGGAGATGAGTGAACAAAACAGTCAGCAGGAGCATTTATCTTCTGTACCGAAATCTGCTGATTTTATTTGTTCAAATATCTAAAAGTCAGATCTTCACCTACTGTAAACCAGCATTGTTCTTCTGATTTGGGTAGAGCTACACAAGAGTCATTCAAAAACAAGTTTGCCTTCAGCCTCAACATTAGTACTAAAATAGCAACTGATACATTTCTACCACAATGAAAGGCCTTCATAAATGAGATTTGAGTGTAGGTAGTCACTTTTCCTATTGATTCCAGACATACTATGCATGTCTTGGTACTGCACACAGATATGAGAACAATTCCCAAGGAACTCAAAACCTCAAACAGGTTGCTGCACCCCCGCAAAGGGTCGTGGGTCCAGACAGACAGAGAATGCTGACCCTGCCTTCTCTTACAGTTTCAGCCCTACTGCAGCCTAGACAGCCAAAACAGGGCCTATTCTGTTATCCCTTGGATAAATGAAATGCTGCTATATAGTTTGCCACAGGTTTCATCTGGCATAAGGGGGTGGGAAAGCCACTGCAATGCAGTGCTAAACCTGCTCAGGTGCTCCACAGGGAAGCATAATGTAGCAATTAAAGTTTCGCAGATGCAAGACCTAACAGGCCTGAATAACCTTTCTTGTAAATTACATTTCATTTCTTTTCCACATGTGCCCTGTTTTTCATGTTAAACAACACACAAACATTACTGTCTCACAGAAAAACAGCCATTTTAAATGTCTTCCTTTCTATGTAGCTTGGTACACAGTCTTTAAATTTTCTTGGACTGAGCTAATTAAACCTACCTGGTCTAGCTAAGATCATACTGCAATCTCACGTGTTCTGCAGGATCTGTGTGTCTAAGCAGCTATGGCTGTCCTCAGTCTTTCCACCATTAACACCTCTTTCTCTTTACTGATTTCTTCAATATGTTGCAACAATGCGTAATACTTAGTTGTTGCACCTTCAAAACACTAAGTATCAAGCAATCCTAACAATGCCCCTGAAAGGTAACTGACGTGCTTCTCATATCTTTTGATCTGAAATGTACATTAGTATCTATCTCTTACCCTGTTGTCCGCCAAGCGAGACCACTCTTCTGTAAATATTCTCCCCTTACCTCCTGTGAACAGTCCAGCACTTAGGAAGAAAACTCAATATTCTGTTGTTAATTCTATTAACATATTCTAACACATCAAACCACAAAAATAACCTTTTTTATATAGACATATTACTTCAGACTCTCATCCCAAGGTTGGCCTTCCTTATACTCTGTCATTATAGCCACAGATTCCATCTTTGCACTGGAAAAATATTAGTTTACCCAACTGAACCCTAACTTGGGTGTTAACCAGGTAATGAAAAGTCTTTCATATTCATGTTGACAGCTGCGTCTGTCCTGTAAGACAGCGTGTGCCAAATGCTGCCATTCAAACCTTTCAGAGGCCACGCTCTTGCCTCCAACAGTCCCAACAGTCCAAGCCGAAGGCAGGGCAAGGTTGCACTCGCTCTGTTCTTCGTGCAACAAGAGGTCATTCCCCGGGCCTACAGACCACCCTGTGGTGCCGCTAGGAAGAAAGGAAACAAAAAACTACCCGAGGCTACAGCCACAGATGGAAGTATCATTTAATGACCTCAGGAGCTCACGTTATGACAGCTGTCTGGAGTCTGGCGTCGGCATTTGGAAAACCGCCCGCCTCAGAGCAACACCGGGCAGACGTGCGGACGGAAACCCGTGGAAAGCGGTTTTCTGACGGCTCCTGACGGCCTGCGAACCGACCCTCGGGCAGCGGC
>NW_009715683.1:0-21082 GCF_000703405.1 Apaloderma vittatum | reverse complement strand
ATCCGGCTGAGCCAACCCAATACAGTCACTTATCAACTATTTCTGAAGAGTGGCATGGGAACTGTATCACAACCCAAAGGATAAATTCTGGAGAACGATACCCTACAGGGTTAAAAGGTTATCATGCAGCATACTAGTATAAAACATGGCATGAGACAGTGAGGCTTGTGATTTACAAGACAAGAAAGTTTATGCAGACTACACAAAGAAGATATACTCTCTAGTGAGTACTCTCTCCTGGGCTCTTTGTGTTCTTTGGAAACTGTGCTAATCCTCAAAAGCCATGTGGAAGAGCTAGAGTTTAAGAAGGCCAACTCTTTGAAATTTAGCTACCACCATTAACATCAGAATCCAAGTTCAGATAATTATAAAAACCAAAATAAACGTAGCAACGCACAGCCCATCATATTATTTGAAAGAGAGGACAGTGATGCAATATGCAGTATTGATGTGTAGGAGTAGTCTCTAAACATTATAAACTATCATAAGCCCAAGTTTCTCATCTTCTTTAAAGTTTTCAAACTAAGATCATCAACTCGGGAGCAGCATAAAGCATAATATTGGATCTATTTAAATTTCAAACCATTTATTGAATTTTCTAGTTGAAGTCAGCTAACATGAATCTGTTTCCACATTTATTTATTTTCTGTTAATCATTTCCCATTTCTCCTCAGAGAATTCAAGAAGTTCTCTGTAGAAGAGAGCATAGGGACAGAGCATGAATAGAGTAACAGGAGATACAACTAATGCAAAACACTGCTTCAGTATTTGGCTTCTGAAGAGGCTGACTAATTAGCATGATGTTTCTGCGACACCATAGTCTTTCAGTCAAAATACCCCAGAGTGGACTTGGATCGGAATAAAAGCCCTTAATGAGCATTACTGCAGTGGAGCCTTTTTGGGTCCAATGACTATTTATATATAAGCCCACATTTTGAAAAGCTAAAAAAATAAAGCGAAACATGATATTTATTCACAGTGTGTGGTTTACACGGGTGCATTTTAGTATTCTGGGCAAGTCCAATGAAAATGTCATGTAAAGTCACTAGGATTTATAAGTTTAAGTGTTATGATCACGACAGAGTAAGGAAAAATTAGTTCTAAATATATTTTTAATTAATAGTGAAGATAATATTTTGTTCTAATTGATTAGCTACAAACAACAGTACCTAGGTACATATATCCTAGAGTAACAGTCATTCGTCAACTTGTGAAGCATTGCCATTATTACTTTTCATACTACTTTAATTCTGAAATATTAAGACTGTATTGAACCACAGTTTGGTTTTGTGCACCAAGTCCAAACATTTTCCTCTTTTTTTTTTGCAGTGATCATTCTATTGCAATACATATTTCACTACTGCATTACTACTTCCTATTTTCAGCTTCACTGTGCTATTCTATTACACTAATAAATTATTCTCCTATAGCACTCTGAACCCTTTTATTTACTTATCCATCCATTTTGCACTAACATGACAAAAGGTGGCTACAACAGCTTAACTGATTTATCAATGTAGAGACTTCTCAGAGCAGGAACTACATACTAAACGGTATTTAGTCCTTTGTCTCTTTTTTCCACTTACAGGTGTCTGAAATGATGTAAGTGCTGTACTGGAGCCTTCCAAAGTGATATATTTTTATGCATAAAACTACAGAAGACTAAAGGTCCTGGAGTGAGCTAGCTGAGGCCCTCCAAATTACAGTCAAGGGGAAGACTGACATTACTACAGCACAGGCAGACAAGAGGTCTAGCACTCAAGCTGATTCCTTAGCCTTCTCATTTAGCAGCAGACAGTTCCTAAAATCAGGAAGTTACTGATGCACAAGTAAACATCCCCAAACATTCAGAGCCATTATAATGCACCGTGAATGGATGAATCATAGAATCCACCTAGTAGAACATGTGATAAGAAATATACAAATATCTTGAAGATTTTAAAAGGTGTTTTATTGCCATTAGGAATGAAGTCTATTTCCAGTGGAATTGATATTTTACCAAGATTTTTCCCCTTCCCTCTACTGAATTGCATTTAAGTTATCTCCCAAGATAAGAAAGAAAACCCAATAAACCCCAAGCCTTTCTGTTTAAGCCTAGTCAATTTTCTTTAGTTTTGCTTGAAAGTATAACGTAAATTTAAGACTAGCATGTAAAGCAGGTTCAGATTCTGAACTCCCTCTGAGCAAAGGAACTCAGATCCGATATTCACTTCAAATCCATTTTCACTGGATAAAACAAACAAACAAAAACTAGTCAAACTTTTTCAGCTCTCAGAGGTTTAACTTCAGTTTAACACTCAGGTCCCTGTAGTAGCCAGACATCTGTATTCATCTCTGTTTAAAATTTAAAACATGTATCTAGAAGAACTAACACCTTTCAACAGTCATTTCTGAAATCACCATGTGACCATAGATAAGTTCCAACCCTTCAGTATAATTTTGAGCTTTAGTGTTACAGAAAATGCAAAATAGATGTGCATTAGCTATGCAAGACTATAAAGCATATGGTCCCCTGATTACTTTAAAATAAGCACTTATAAGTTTAATGAAGAAAAATAATTGTCTTCCCCTTACTAATAATGATTCTACTAGGTTATTAAAAGAAATTTGATGCAGCACATTTTGTACATAACCTAGTAGGAATTTGAAATGGAGTAACACAGATCGTTTCACCTATTATATACATAGATAAATGTGGAAATCCAAGAATGACACATACATTGCTATTCCCATTTACTCCAGAAGTAAGAATTATACAGTCATGTATTCTTTTAATTTGTGTGCTCTCTCCCCAAAAGAATTTGCACTAAAAAAAATACATAAATTAAAAGAGGAAAGGAAGCAAATTTTAAAAATATTTTCAATCCTACACTCCAAAAAAATGCAACAAGATAAAACCAAGCAATGTTGTAACTGGAAAAAAATAAACCACTGTATTAGACATCAGAATAAGTCTAATCAACATGTGATGGATCCAGCTTTAGTGCTCACAGTTCATTAAACAAGACAAAGCTCAAGAAATAAAACAGACTTTCCTAGACCTGGTGCCACGAAACTAGTTATTTGGTTTCACCAAACAGATATTTTGAGTCTTCCTTCCAGATTTTAGGGGCTCACAAAATCAAGGAGAAAAACTGCTTCTGTAAAATCCAAATAGCAGCAAAGACTAAAATAGGATAGCTAGATCCAAACCACTGAACTTCTTGAGAAAAAGAAATTGCTTTTATTAAAAACTGGATGGACACCTGAACCCATCTGTTATTCCCTAGATGACAGACCACCACATGGATAAAACATAGCCATTAAGTCATGCTTAGACAAAACACTTCCCAAACAATCTTCAGTTTAATAACACCTCAAAAGTAAAAACATCAGATAATAAATCTAAACCGCAAAGTAGGGCCAATTGTGCATTTAAAATTAACCATACAAAAGAAACTACATCAGACTTTTTGTTCTGTCAGATCTATTTTAATTCCCCAGCCTCTGATATCTCTTTAGAATTAAATGCCTTTTAAAGACATACAACAAGAAGAAAGCAATCATTGCAAAGTGGCTTACATTATTTTTCAGAGTGGGTTTCACATATTAACTGCAGTATGTTTTTGCCAAGTGGGCATAGTATCTTTGAGCCTAGAACAATGACTCACAAAAACAATTATTTTTGCATAGACTAATGCTTGTGCACAAGACACACAGCTGATAAACAAATATACTGTTAGGTTATTATTAAACAATATCAAAGAACGGATTATTACGGGGCGATGATTATATTACATGTATGTAAGTACATAAAAGGTTGCAGGATTTTTATTTATCTTTTACAGTCAATGGCAAAATCCCAAATGACTTCACTGGATGTTTGGTCAGGTCACTCACAACACTAAAAACATTTGGAAAACAAAAAAACTTTCCCACTCAATTTCGCACAAAAAACACTGAGGGGTGATTTTTGCCTCACAACAAGCAGCCAGACTAGATTATCTTAAAAATAAATAAAAAGCAATACAAAAGCCTAATAATTTTAACGAAAACAGATTTTGCCAGTATTAAGGATATATTTACTCTTTGCAACAGGAAAGTCTTATATTCTCACTGAACTCTGCAGCAATATTTTCTCACAATATCCATGAGATTAGGGAAGTACATCTTCCTATAGACCTCTCCCACACAGCAACGAAGTGCCTTTTTGATATGTTTGTATCTAGAACTGAAGCTGAATACAACTCTATTTATTTGATCAAGTTCTGCATTTTTAAGCCTTTGGAAGAACCTACTGGTGAAACTGAGTTGTACTTGAACTAAAGGAAGTCTTATTTACTCATGCAAAAAATCAAATGTACCTTTAATTCCAATATTTAGCCATAATTGATCATGCCTTTTTTGCCATCACCAGCTTCCAAACTTTAGAATTTTCTACTTGATATCTAGAGTTGCGTAAATAATGATGCCAGAAGCATTTAAATAAAGACAAAAAAACCAAACCAAAACCAAGATTTTACTCTTCCTTACAAATGTAATTGAAGTACAAGCCAGATGGATACAGAGAACTCAAAACAGATAACAATGTTTTATATGAAGTTTCTAAAGGTTTTGTTGACTAATATTTGTGAGAGGGAAGAGAGAGAAAACAGAGAGCAAGATTCATTTTGCATTGCTCCAATGCGGCAATATAGCATGTTGTACCTCATTCAGTTCCAGTTAACTGCTCTGTCAGAGAAAAAAAAAAAGCTTTAAGTTTTGAACAGAAAAAAGAGAACTACAGTGTGAAATTAAGAACTTTCAATGGGTTTTTATTTTGTTGGTTTGGGTTGGTTGTTGGGGATTTTTTTTTGTTTGGTTTGGTTTTTAAGCTATGCATTAAAAGCTCCACTAACCTATGGACAACACAGGACTTATTGCTGTAAAAGCAGTTATGCAGACTCAAACTCATAGATATAACCACCACTAGAACATACTTCAAATCACATACCAAGATGGATTTTGAAGAAACAAAAAACCCCCAGAAAGTAATTTTTAAAGAAAAAAAAAGCAACCTTAGACCATAGACACAGTGCACAGAAATACCACACACAGGATGCCTTCTTAACCTCTAAGGATGGAATGTTAGATGAATCTGTATTTCTTTACTGATATTATATATCTAATATTGTCTGCTATATTAAATTCAATTATTTCATCCTAAATCTCAGTTATTAGCAGTTACAATAAAAAAATACACATGATTATCAAACTTTGCTCATAAAAGTCTCAGAGTGAAAGACAAAGATTTGAGATCAAAAACTGCAAATCATACAGTTTCCAAACCCAGTCAGGATGTTTTCGTTTAGTGAGGAATATATATATTTATTTATTTTTGTTAAAAAGAAAAAGAAAATTCCTCCTTTTAAAAGGAAACGAAGCCTTTCCTTACTAGGAAAGATTCCATTTCCTTGCATGCATAATCATATGTTTGAGTACATGTAGTAAATCAGACTGCTTATTTGCAGTCATATCCTTCTGCTCAAACACTGAAATTGTATCTTTCAATATTAACTATTTTACAGGAAAAACATCCTGCTGTTCTCATGGTTTTTTTCTGCAAGATTCATCATCTCTTCACCTTTGCAACTGTCCTTAACTGAAAATAAACAGGGAGCTAATTTTGCATGAGACATTCAGTTCCAAGGAAAGCCTAAACCATCTGGAATGGATGTGAGAGGATTCCTGATACTCAGTTTTATTAGACTCCCATATGGTCCTGAGTTATTCTCTCTTTTTTTGTGCAATAGGGAAGCGACAACATATCACAGCAAGATTTTCTACATCAAAGCTCACTTTGCCCCAGCATTAATGTGCTGTACTAGGATGTAGATGGTATTTTGTTTATCTAATCAGCCTGGTGATGGCATTACAGGATTTATACATTTAACTCCTTTTCAGTTTATATTTGGAATCACGCTCTTTAATTAGCGTATTTCAGCCACTCTGCATCTTGATTTCAGGCTGACCAGCAGTCAACAGTAGCAAAGGATAATTTTATCCCCATCTCTATAGGATCCAGACATATGTAGGTAATTCTACTATTGTGGTCTCACATAAATCCACAGGAGATTTTAAAGCCATTAAAGCTTTGAGAAACTTTCCAAACTAGAGATTAGGTGTAGTAACATCAATGTTTTCCTTTCTTTCACTGTTAAAATGCACAGAACACACAGCAGAGCAACCAAAAGCCATTCAGTAGTAACGCAGTATGCCATGTCCCTGCTTTCCAATGTCCACCATTCAAGCACAACAGAAAAGAAAATTTGCTCTTACAATTACCAAAACAAAATGAAAAGAGAGACCACTTCATACAATTCTTATACAAATATATGTTTCCTCTCCACACCTACATGAGCACAATACGTTTGCAAAGAGAAGCACTAGTTACCCTCTTTAGTTGAAAAAAACAACAAAAAAGTTACATGAATCATATCCCTGGATAAAAGAAAAAGTTTAGCAGAAGATATCATTACTAGAACAATCAGAGATTATAAATTCTATCACTAAAGATCCTTGTTCTTAATAACTGTAATACTGTTCACAACAGATCTCAAAGTCAGATGGCACTCAGAGCCATTTTATCACCACAGCAAGACTGTGACAGGTTCTTTTGTCAAAACTATTAAAGACATCCCTTATGAGTCTTATTGGAACCAGTGCCTGACTCTCTTGGTGAGTTTTCACAGACTCTACTTCTTCCCCTGGCTTTTCATCAAAGCTGCTGTTTGATGGTTCAAAAAATCTTGTTTCACATCAAATCTCAGGCATTTGTCCCATCACAGCAGCCAGTAATAAGTGATATTTCACATAACTCTCAGGTGTGCTCAAACTAGATGTAAAATTCCATACAATCCTGTAAAAAAGACCTGTAAAATACATAAATCTGATAAGACTACAGAAAATCTTTCTAAATCGAGTACACAGCCATCAATAGGCACAGAAGATAGCGATATTATGAATATTACATCCTGATGGCCAAAAGTACCACTGCCTCCCAAAGACTCAAGGCATATGTTACATGGAGATGGAAATATGGAGAGGTCAGTGCTGCAATACCTATCTTTTAGGTAGCCTGAAACTGTCATTTCCCAAATGCTATTCATCAGTGCTTCCCCAACACTTGGACTTGAATCTATTTTTTACGGACACACAAATGGAAATTTTCAGATAGTCTCTGGACAAATACTGGATAAGACAAAGACTCAGCATGTCAAACTTTCTTAGAATTCCTGTTCTTTTTTAAGTCAGATTTTCAAAAGTGCTGGAAAGGTAAAATTGAACTTCTTTCTGGCGAGGTAAAATATACATAGTGATGCTAACATAGCTCCATAATCTCTTCTTGAATGCAATGAATTATCAAACTGAAAGTACTGAAGTGCTCAGAATGATTATATCCAGGAAAAAGTCTAATTAATGCAACTGCTATAAGAGGAGTACCGCATCTGATGATAATTAAGTTTTATTAGAACTGGAGGACCAGAGGCATAGGATTAAATTGATTGATTGAATTGATCTATTGTTTTCTGGATGAGAAAGAACAATAGCTAGTGCTTGGCACTAACCAAAGGAATCATAATTTTTGAGAGACTGAAGGGTTAAGACTCCAATAAGCCTTATTAAAAGAACAAAATCTTTCTAAAATCAATTTTTAAAAAGAGCGAGCTTTAAATTGCATTCTGAGTAATCTACTTAAAAGGATTTCTTCGCTGGTGGTCCATCACAACACAATTACCATAGCATTTTCCCACTTGCCAAACACAGTAGAAATGCCAGCTTCTCAGACTGACATATAGTTAAATTAGACAAATCATAAAGCATAGATTAAGCTGTAGAATTCTGATATCCTGGACTGTTATGGGTAAATAAGTTTATTCTGATGAGGAAAACCAACCACAATTCCCTGACTCTGCAAGGCCTAAAAAGGACTGATATGCAGCAATCACTTTGATAAAAAAGCCAAGATAGTAATTCAACTGTCAGTCCGTACTGGTCAGCAAAATAATTGCTCAGTTGGCAATAATTTAGCAATACATATCTTGTTCATTCACATAAAAGAAAAACATCTGTGCAAGACAGTTTCCCCGCATTTCAGAGATAGCTCTCACCTGTGGGGTAAGGTCTTTGGCTCATTGCCTCTTCAGAATAACATAGAGTGTAAAAACTAAAACAAAACCCCCAACAAGACAGCAAAGATCTACACATTCAAAAGGGATTTTCATGGCATTTCCTCTTAAGCACTATGCTGTGATATTGTTAACCTGAGAGTTCAATATTAAATAAGGAAGAAGAGATTTGGATAAGATAATGGCTCACGGAAAGATCAAGGTAAGAGTATTCTGGCACTAGGATTATGTTGCATGCCTTTAAATGTTGCATTTACAGAATGAAGAGTTGTGCTTCAGAGCTTAAAGGTGAGCTCAATTCATTGGCAATTACATAAAGAAAACATCAGCAAATGAAACTGCTACATGATAAAAATGAACACATCGATTGAGCTTTTTTTATCAGTTTCTATTTTTATTGTGTTCTCATTTTCCTCTTTGTTCAATAATGAAGGGGAGGGGATGTAGGCATCCAAGACTGAGACCCCATATGTAGAACAAAGTTTCCACTGCTGCACATTAGCAAACTGGGTGTTAATTTCTTCCAATTTTATTTAAACTTTGACATGCGACATCTGTTCTTGAGTGCTGTGTTACATTATTAACACTTTCTACATAGTCTTACAGGAATACGGACAATCATTTTGAAAGAATGTTCCTGCTTTAACTTATATATTCTAGAATGTGCTCTTTAAAAATCAAAATTCCAGAACAGCTCTCTAGTTTCATTATGGTAACAGCTGAATTTCTATTTCTAAATTGAGGATGTAAGAAGAAACCAGATGTAGTGCAATATGCTCTGTAGTGAAAATCTTAGGTACTCAATGGCCTGTGTTATACAGAACAAATAAATACTTTCTCCCTGCTAAGTCCTTGGAATTCGTGAACAACAAACAGGATCCAGGTCCAAATCATTCCAGGTTCTTTTTTAAGAGCCAAAACCCAATGGTGGTACACTACTCTACAGCAACATCAGCCCTATATGTTCTCAATTTTTAGTGAAAGGGATATTGACCAAAGGTGGAAACAATCATCCAGATTCCTTTTCCACTTCAATGGCAGTAAATTTCAGTTTATATAACTGAGGCTGAAGCCAAACCAGCTTTTGTCTGAAGCTTCAAAATTCACACTGCAAAGACAATCTTAATCTATCATATAGCATTAAGTTAGAGATGGTTGTCAATTTCTAATAAAGTATCTTTTTATCTGAAAACGTCATTTGCCCAAACTGACCACGCTCAGAACTGCAGCAATATTTGAAAAAAGGGAGACAGTAATCCCAAAAGTAAGATTGGATTAAAGCTGTTCTCTATATTAGCAGAAACAGATTGAAGTCTCTAGTGCGCATTTCCATGCACTTTTGTTTCATAGTTTAAAAAAAAAAAAAAAGAAAAAAAAAAGACAATATAAAAAGGTTTCCAGACTAACATGGACTGTGCTAAAATTTCAGTCATTTTGACTAGATTCCTACATGTCTGTGTAAGATTGCAACTGTCTTTCACTGATGAGATCTAGAAGAATTGCATTGGTAGCTGAAATCCAAGGCTGTGTGCCAGATTAAATAGATGCAGGGTTTATTACCAATGTGTAACTAAAGCCATCAGGTACCATATGGACCAGGGTAGGAAAGAAAATAAAGGTCCTAACTTCCAAGACATCTTTCTTTGGATTCCTTATATATCTATCTTCTGTGTCAACTTGTTTATGCAGGAAAAGTAAGAATGTACATAAAAAAACATGCATATGCCTGCATTGTCTATGTTATGGGAATCAGGGTCTGGATTCCTATGTTGGCCTAATAATAAAGAGATCATGAATACAAGTGTGATCTCATGTTTTAGTCCTGAAAGAAACCAACAAATTCGGTATTAAACCCATGAAATTACCATGATTTTAAAGAAAACTTGATGAATGCTTCAAGTGGTTGTGCCAGACTATTGCCTCTCATTCTAATTTAGGCACCAGCGTAACTTTGGGCTCGCACCAAAAACCATGAGTAGCACTGCTTTTTAAAACAGATGTGGTACCAGGCAACTAAACATTTGTCACCTGCAAGTGTTACTCTGAGGAATAAAGGAGCAATATTATTTCAGATGTTACTTTTTGATAAAGCCTTGTCTTATATTCAGGCCAAAAGAATGAATAACTGCAGGAGAAAAAACATCAGTTTGGGTTTCTTTTGGTTTTGTTTATTTTTTTTTCCCTGTCTTATCACAGAATCAGAGAATGATTTGGGTTGGAAGGGACCTCAAAGATCATCTAGTTCCAAGCCCCCTGCCATGGCAGGGACATCTACCACTAGATTAGGTTGCTTAAGGCTCCATCCAACTTGGCCTTGAACACTTACTTCAGAAAACTGAGTGCAGAATTGGCCAATATTTCACTGAATTAGTTTACCACCTCTTTGGCAGAGGAGTCAGGCCTTGTTTTATGTGCTGTAAAGCCTCCAGCCATTACAAGCAGTTCCCCAAATAATAAAAACATACTTTTATACTATTGTCAGATATGATAAAAATGTGGCAAAGCCAATGCTGGGCTTTGTTAACCTCTGGTACAAGATAAATGCATAGTGCAAAGAGTTAACACTTCCACTCAGAGACCCTCATCTGGACAAGAAACAAATTAATCGGATATGCCTTTAAACTTGCTAGCCTGCAAATAATCCAGCTGTGTTACAATAGCAGACACAATGGTATGGGAGTGACATCCCCATCATAATATACTGCTAAAACAGAGACAATTTCATTACAAACCAAAATGAACATTTTGTCAGATGTTACTTTAATACACAACTGCTGAAAATAGGGTCTCACAAATAATGATAAATATTCATTAGGACATCATTACAAGGCTATGAAAAACGTGGCTCAAACTGAGCAACCATTGCTGGTGTGTCCTTTTATTAAGTCATGATACCTTGCCTCTAGATACTAACTCTCTTAACTAATTCCAAGAAACCATTTATCCTAAACATCAGTCGGAAACTGCATGTTTTGCATTTCACTGCAGGCTCTCAGTGCCTCACAGGAGTGAGCTTTTAAAGAGGAACAAAAGGAGAAGTGAGTCTACAGAGGCAGATGGTAGGCAGCCAGGGAAAAACTCATGCTGTGTTGGCTGACCAGCTGAATAGAAACAGAGGGAGATGGTCCAGCAGACCCATTGTGGAGAGGACAACAGGAAAACTCAGGGAGGGGAGGAGATCACACACAGCTTGCTTCTGTTGCTGCCACTCCTGTCCCCTGAAGTGCAAAGTGTCAGAACAAAATCGAATTGGCAAAGAAAATGGTGGCCTTGGTTGATTCACATACTAACAACACTTGGCACAACTGCCTCTCTCCTCTCTGCTATCGTCACCGCTTAAGCTGCCACAGTTTCCAGAAGTTTGTGTACTGAAGTTTCTTTAACCATTCAAGGTGTACACAGGTAACTAAATAAAGATATAAAAAGAAAGTCCCAGGCTGAGCATGCCTTAAAAGAAGAGGTTACCATATCAACAAGTATTGTGTTCATCTGACCTGGTGTAACAATGTTCTTGAGAAGATCCAGATGAGTGTGTGCAGTCAGCAGCTGCCCTTCATTATGCAAGAGCTGCAACTACTGGTGTATATTTCTGTACTTACATTGCTCCTGCAACCTCATAAATTATCATCAATTCTGATCTATACTGATAGCACCTCCTATGCATATAGAAAACTAAAACAGGAGGTCCTGCTTTCCTTTTCCATACCCTGATCACAAATGCCTTATCCTTTCTCACTGACTCTTGCGTGATTTCATGTTAAATTTTTCAAGGAACTATATAAGTAGAAACCTACTCACTTTTAATTTGGCAAGCTATTTTTCTGTCAATTTAACTGTCTTTACTGGCTCTTGTGAGAAGACAGCAAGTAAGTTGGACAGCATTGTGAGAGTAATGGTAAATGCAGAGTGCTAGCATTTACAGAGAGGGAGACAAGAGCAGCAGAGCAAGAGGCCTGCTGTTTTTAAGTGACATGAGTTCAGCTTAGCTCTGTTACCAAGCCACATTCCAATAGGCTGTATAAGGGAAAGTCATTTAGTGTGGTATATTACACTGGTCAACATTCACCAAATAAAGGAAACTAAAAAGCCCACATACCATTGCAGTGTATCAAGACTGGCAGGGACATTTCTACTATAGACCTTTGAGTTTTCATGGTGTTAAACAGAAACAGATCCCCTTCACTCCCCGCCCCATACATATATATGTGTGTGTATATACATATATACATTCACACATATACATGTGTATATCCTGTCTGCAGTGATCACCTGTTTTTTCAAGTGCCATCACCATCCACAAAAATTTAAAAGCCAGAATGGAACTATACATCACTGTGAAGAAAAGATACCTCAAATAATTATTATAATGTTCATCTTTGAAAACATAGGTTACAAAATAAGAAATGCTGAGCACCAAAACTGCGATCAAAACAACTTTTAGACAGTTTGTAACGTGTTTGCCGTGGACAGCCAGAGAAGCACAATTTTAAGCAGCTAGTACAGTCCTCCATCTGCTGGCTACTCTCAGTGGATGCAGTTTGCAAGTCACCAACAGTAAACTGGAAACTCTCAATCTGAATCTACAAATCATTTTTCATGACTTTTTCAAGGAGATTTTACCAGCAGATAGATTATACAAATTACAGAAACTAAAATTTATAATTATATAAATTCTAATATGAAAAAAAATAGAAAACTGAACAGAATATTTTACCTGTTTACCAATTAAGACCTAAACCACTGACAAAACTATTTGTTACTTTCCCTAAAATTTCTGCATAAACATTCTGAACTGTATCTTCAATTGGTCACTGGCTTATCAAATAGTATGCAAGAAAACAAAACAAGAATATGAAATTCATAATAAGCATATTTCTCTCAATAAGCTTTACCTACAAAGCACTTTAATAATAACATAGAAAATCTGACAGAGGAGAGATGAAGTAAAACTTCCCAATTAACTTGAGTAGATTACCAAGAAAGGGAGTGAAGACACAAAGGGCAAAAAACCCACATCACTGCCTCTGACAAGAGGTTGAATTTTTAACAAATACCCGAGACATAAAAATCTCAGGAAGCAAACATATTACATTCCTCATTGAACCCTGGAATTTTACCTATCTAAATGCACAGGAAAGAAGAGAATTTCTTCATAAATCAGAAATAAGAGAAACAGTGAATTAAGCCTGAGTCATCACAACTAAAACTTCAGCTTCCACCTACACCTCTTACACATGCACATACACACAGAAGATGAACAGCTTTGTTTATGAACACTGACACATCTTAATATCAGATGAGTCATTACACAAGGTATTTCAGGATTCATTTTGTCATAGCATGTGAGAGGGATACAACAAATGGACTGCTTAAATCCAACCCACATGTGCTTTGTCCAGTGCTCTGTAAGGTTGCTTTTTCATGTAGCATTTTTCAGTATAAACAGCATCTCATTTTAAACAAAAGTTCATTTCTGAAATGGGCCCTGTTTTCCCAAAGTACATTTGGCTAGTGTTCAGCTTGATACTGTATGCTCTGTACTGCTAATTGTATGTATCCTTGTACTACTTATGTTTATTTTCATTTCTACCTCTTCAATATATCCTTAACTTGGAAAGATTTAAAAATGTTACATAATCAGTCAACTGCTGCATTATAGCAGAGACTATTTCTGCTAACAGCTCCAGTAGTTCACATCAAAATTTAATTGCAATGGTGCCTCAACTGTGAATCGGTCTTCATTCTTACTGTATTATGCCGTGAGGAGGGGAAAGCAACACTACAGGCTCCACGCTTTCAGTTAAACACTATTCATTAGGACTCTTAAGCCCCTAGAACTCTTCAGAAGAAAAAATACTACCCTTGAGTAAAAAGATGAGTAGCTAGACCCAGTTTTACCCCAAATACAAGTATCTCCAATGACATTAGCTGCTAACTACTTTAGATACTTCTCTTAAAAGTTCTCTGTTGAACTTCCTGGTACCTGGCTGACTTTAAGAAAGCTCTGGACACTCTGTTTAGGAATATGTGGTCTGATTAATAGGATTAATGTTTGTTGTGCATGATTTCTTGTTAATTATGGGGAACAGTCACAGTTCACTGTCATTCAAAATGGTGGGAAGCTTATTTCTTTATCTAATGAAATAGCATGCTTTCTTTAGTACCCTGACATTCTCCTGCAGCATTTCAGTTTGTAGACTTTGTGATGGCTTTCTACCATTCTTCAAATTCTTTCATTTTAACACCTGCTGTAGCAGTTGATCTGCCCTTGGGCTTGTGATATTCACGATGAATCTCTGCAGTGACTCAGCTTGCTACTCATTGTAACTGTTCATAAAGAACTGAAAGTGTTGTTATATAACAATCCATGGATACTATCTGAAATCTGTTGGTTTACTTTTGTTCTCGGTAATGAACTGGCCGCCTTCCCCATGCACAGAGAAAATTCTCACATTCTCACAATCTCAAACACATAGAGCTGTCTCCTCCAGGTCTTGCTCCACATCCTGCTGACCAAATCATCCCACACTAGCATCCTTCATATCAGCACCTAGTTCCTCACCAGAGTCCAATCCCTTTGTGGTGCTCAGTGCTTCCTGTGCAATGCTGAGCCTCCACTTTTACCTGTTGGCCTGAAAATGGGGAATTCTCAGCCTCTCCTGTGACAGGATCTTTACTTCACATTCTTTTCAAATCCACTAGACATTGTAATTTTAATGTGACAAGATGCTTGGTAGAAATAGTTGTTATAGTAATGGCTGGGTTGTCATCTTTGTCTCTAAATTGCCTTGCAGATAATGGATCTGATTCGCCCCACCTACAATTTCTGATCTTATTTTTTATTTATTTTACAGGTGCATAACAAACGAAGAGAGAAGGGCCTCCACTGATAAATGTTATATTCTCTGTCTTTACCAAACAAATCTTTGGCAGAGTTCTGCTTTGAGCAGCGAGTTTAACTGGTTAACTTCCAGTATTACAAAAGGGCTTTTTTATACATGTTCTCTAGCACTTCGAACTCTCTTAAGTCGCAGAGGACCTAAGATCTACAACCACAAAAGATTTAGTCACATGAAAGTAAAGGCTCTAGATCTACATATCTACAAGCAAATTTATTTTGTCCAAGCTGAATTCCAGTCATTTATATATTGTATTTACAGGTGCTCCAAGTTCATCAGTGTGTGCAAAGGAAATAATTCACCTTAAAGTGGGCTGGACAGCAAGTTTCTAAGTAATTTTATTCTCTTAACTGGGACTGTTGCAGGACTACACGTAATCTGATTACTTATGTTGCATGTTCCCAGGACTACCCTTAAAATGCAATTTTCTGTGTGGCTTGATGATATTTAGTTATTTATATATAGGTGGGTGCCTTTTGCCATGCTCTTAGAAACAGTCATGAAGTAATGCCCACACACTGTCAGATGAAGATGATGTTTCCATACTGTTCTAAAAAATCACATCAAGCTCTATAGAAACCACAAATGAGTATATTAACATTCTGCCATCTGGGCAAAGTCTGTGGACGTCAGGGAATTGTTTCTTGTCCCTATGACCACCTTTCAGAGATTATGAGTCTGTTTAGTCCAAAGGGTGCTACACTTCACAGCAGAAGCTCTATACCAAGACTGATTTCAGTTGTTGCATCACTCCTGGACTGAAATTACAGCATTCATTTAGTTACTTTTGCAATATGCAGATACATCTTAAAGCTGGAAAATGGGAGTCACAGCTTCCAATGTAAAGGAGCAACCCAACCTAGTCAACTGCAAAATACCACGATTTAAGACTCCTCCTGATAATATCCAATTTGAAAAACATTATTAAGTTTCTATGATGTGCAACTCTGGATCTCAGCATTTGTCTTTTGTGGGAAAGCATGATCTACCATATCCTAATAATTCAGGATGTCTAGTCAACATTATTATGTGAATAAATATTAGCCTTCAAAACGCATTGTAATACAAAATGCTTGGTAGATTGTTTTTTGGGTGTCAAAGAACAGAAGAAAACAATACACAAAGAACATATTTTTTAGTATACATAAGCGTGTAACAGATACGACTATAAGATTAGAAAGTTAATGAAATAACTGATGCTATCTATAAAACATTCTAGAAAGACAGTACAGTACAGGTCCTCCATAGTTTCCTAGCAACAAAATTTTATCTGTTTTCTCAGAGTGTCATGAAGTTGTGGAATCCTCCTACACATAATTTGAAGTCAGGGATGAAAACAAGGATGACCCATCTTCCAGACTAGAAGCAGAAAACTGCTTCAAAGCTCAGTAACAAGCAGCATCTGCTGTTGGTTTAACTGTATTTTTTACTTGTACCTCAGACATGGTCAAAGGCTTAAATGTAGTCATTAGATACCAATCCTTGTAATGAAGAGCATAACTCAATAATATGTGGAAGGCAAAGAATGTAATATATTCTAAAATTACTTCACTGACCACTACAAGAATTACAAATAATTCCTAAAGGCAGTGGTAGACAAGAAAATGGTTTTGACTGGCAGCTGTCCCATAGTTTTCTCTAGACAGCATCAGAATGGGAACAAAACAAAAGACAATCTCCTGCTTTATCCTCTATTTTTACAGTGATTCCCTTGAGAAAAACTCTTTAAAGTTTATTTTCCAAATCCCAGGACAGAGAAAGCAGAAATAAAACTCATGTTTTGCCTAATCAGTCTTATCCTTTAATAATATTAGTATCCCACCTGTCATGAAGTATCTAATTTACCACGGCTTTAAAATAATAATCTCCAACTCCCTGCTCATTAAAACAAGTAAGGGTCATGGTCTAACCAATAAAACTTAACACAGAATCTCCTCAGAAATTTTCCACCTACAGAATTAAGAGGTGCATTTTCAGTTTGGGAAAGTAGTTTTAATTTCTTAAATCTCTTAAAATGTAAGATTTTGAATACAAGAGCTTGTCATCTGCAGCAAATTGCATACATAAGACAGGCATCCTTCTAAGCACAGGAAAAATTATCATCCCACAAAACAATGGTTAAGTATCTTTAAAAAAGTAAAACCGAATATCACTAAAGTAGTACAAAATTCCAGTTTAATATAGAAAACCTTATTCTATGAGTAAAACTCTACTCTAAGTGAACAGAAAAGTAACAACATCCTCATGGCCAAAAAATGGACATGAACTTTTATACTATTTAGTTCTCACAGGAGTCTTGTTTGTGTAAGGTAACAAGAAACAGGACAAGTTACTGGTTTAGAGAGGAATTAAAAAAAAAAAACCCACACAAAAACCAACAACTAAACAAAAACACAAAAAGTGGGCACTACTGCTGCTTCTTTAGAAGTTATTTTTGATCAGCGTTGCAACAGCTCAAGGGAAAATATGTTTATTATTTCTTCTTTCTTTCTAAGTAATCAGAATTTGGATCAGATCATTTATATTCTGTTATTGAACTGTTTCTGCACTACTTCTTCCACAGTCTCAGACTACTTAAGCAGGTGGAAATATCAATTTTTGGCCAAATTACCCTTCCCGATAACCTAACTAAGAGTTCAGGACACTACTAACACAGTTCAGCACAATGTAAATCATGTGAGATTACAACATTTTTCTATTGTACTTTGTTTCATTTAGGATTAAAACCTTGTAAGAGCATAAGATGGCACTGAGGCACTGACGCTACTGAAGCTAAATTTTAGTTCTGCTTTAAACCTGATATTCCAAAATCATTACAGCACAGGTTAGCATCAGTACCAGGCTGTGGTCTCAGCCTGTTTAATACAGTCAGTATCAATGCCAATATATATGAAAGATATATCATAAACTGTAAAGCAAAATATAAGGCAACAATATTAGAACCAGTACAACCTAGCGTAGACCTTATTTAAACAAGGTTATGGAATTATTGGTGAGGAAAAAAAAAATCCCCTTTCATATTTAGAACCGAAAAGATGATGTAATCCTACTCGCGTGTCTTCACAGTCTAAAATAGACAAGCCAAACACAAATATGTTAGGGCCAAGGGGGTTGTGTTGTATTTAATATTGGAAAGACAAGTGAGACCACTTCCTGGAATACGTTTTAAGGCTCAGTTTGAAGGAGGAAACCTTGAGTAGCAAAGTAAGCAATCTTTAATTTAGCAGAAATGGATAACCTTACAGTTCAGGTATGAGCTCAAGAGATATGGGTTAAAGTCTGTGCTCCACATTTGACTTCAAATCACAGATTCTCTGTACCTCATTTCCCTCTCTCTGGAAGAGAGAAATAGCATTCCATTTATTTCTCAATAGTCCTGTACAGATAAACTAGACATAGGTGCTACTTAAGTATTTAGAATACAATGAGATTGTATTTGTGTGAACATGCAAGCATGATTTACAGATAGAACAGTGAAAAAGGATGAAGCCTAAAAGCTCTCATGGGCAGATCTCCAGCACTCAGATGCAATGAGTAGGCAGAAGAAGATTTCAGATAAGTTCCATATGGAATGACGATCAAGACCAGATGCAGCCGAAACGTGAATGGAGGAGCGACACAGCGACGTAGCAGCTACAGACAGCATCATGTAAATGGGAATCCACGCAGCACACGGGGCAGTTCCAACTGGCTGTGTTACCAGCTCCCCATGGTAAGTCATATTTGTAGAGATTTGCAGGCAAATGTATTAACTGAGTCTTGAGAAAAAACTCTGTAGTTTCTAAATATCCCAACAATCTTTAGGTCTAGCCTAGTAATACAGAAAACAGTCACAGAGCTTTAGCTTATAACAATGAATACATAATTGAACTATTTGTACTAAACGAAAAAAACAAGTAAGTCATGTCAACTTCCTCCATGTAGAATTTCACTTAACATTCATCTAGCTAGTGCATATACTGCTGTTAATAAACCTTTTGTGTTTTTCTCTGCACTAGTATTGTAACGAGTGGAAACTATGAAGTTTAGATCTATAAGCATACAGAATTTTTCAGCTCACATGTTAAACCAAGTCCTGGATTCTGCTGGGCAGCGTACATTAAGAAGGAAGAAAAAAAAAACACCTGAATTCTAACCATATGTGTTGAAATGAAACAATATTCTCATTCTGTTACAACTGAGAACTTTAATAACTGCTTCACAGTTAGCAGCAATAAAGAGGGAAAGTGATCTTTAAACAGCATTTACCGTGGAATAGAAAGTACTTAGAGCAGAAAATGAGAAAGCCCAATGTATATATCATAAGTCTGACAGAATGCAATATTGATTAAGTTATACCATTTCCATCATAATATTTATTAGTGTTGGTATATAAGGATTAAAAAACTGACTAGAATTAAAATAAGTGGGACTCAGGTTTTAGTTATTCCACGCCAAGACTTTTGTCTTTCAAAAGATCATGAAAAATAACCTATCCTTTTATCAACTGAACTACAAACAATGGCAGAGAAGTGTCTATTTAAAGTTTAACATTTCATCAAAATTAAAGCACAGGTTATACACTCAGCAAAAAAAAAAAAAAAAAGTTCCCACAATAAGGCAAGACCAGTGCCTACGATACGTTGGAAACACATACACAGCTACGTGGTATGAGCTCATTACATAAACCAGAATATACTGTACCAGGTAGCTCCCTGGTCAGATTGTGTCCAGGTTAGAAGTTGCCATCAGTTTCAAGCAATTAAAGACAGTCTAGAAAATTAATTCATTCCACACAAACACAAACTTATTCTTGCTATTAGACTCCACGCAAATATGAACTTATTCTTGCTATAAACTTAAAACTTTTGCCACACAATCCTAGAATGGCTTAAATTTAGATGCCTTTCCTTATACAATACTAATTTACAGGGTTATAATGAGCAGCATTTGGAATGTAATTTTAAATGTAATAGAAGCAATTACAAAAAGCAGAACTTGTTTTCATGGAACAAACAAACAAAAAAACCAACAGAAGTGTCTTAACACCACACGCCGACAGCAACATTACAAATTAACTTTTCAATCCAGAGGTTAAAGATTTTTGTGTCTAAATTCAACCTATCAATGTGCATATTCCAGGGCCAGGAAGCTTGCGTTCTTCTATCTCCTCAAGCTTAACCTGATTTGAAGAAAGGGAAGCATGCTAGGTTTCATCCTAGAATGTAATGCAAATTCTGGCTTCATTTTACTATAAGACATCACTGAAAAGAATTTGACAGAGACCTCTGAGTTTAAAAAGAACTCTTTTAAAATAAGAAAAATTAAATGTCACACTATAACAGAGAAAGCCTTCAGGTTTGTCAAGAGTACTGGGCATAGCGATGACAACCGATAACTTCATATATGGGGCTCCAAAGCAGTGCCCAGCCATTGCTTTCTCTGCAATGGTTTTGGGGGAGCGAGTTACAGAGTAAATTAAGAGGTATCTGTGGCCCACAGCTCTACCTTAAGATTGCAGTAATTTGCAGGTAAATCCTTGAAGACACTGGTTTGCTTTCAGGATGTGACAGATGTATGGATTGGTTAGATCTAGGAGGTCTAGTTTAGGATGATGTTTGGTTCCCAGTTAGTACTCTTGCTATGACTTATCTAGGATTTTTGTGCTCGAATTTAAGTGATCTTTGGCCTGTAAAAGCAGTAAAAAGTCAAAAAATAGTAAAAGCAATGGGAAAGAAAGATCTACGTAACCTCAGAGCTGAACACGTGGCCTCTGAATTAAGGTGTGGCTCAGGACTATTGTAGCCTGTAGGACACAAGAAAAGCAGAGTTCAAGCTATAAAGTTTTCAGATTCAAGAGTTCAAAACAATCTTCTAACGTAGTCTTCATTTACCAAATACTGCACTGTCTCCCAGTGTCTAATTTTTGAGGAAATCGATCATAAGGGAGAGGGAGGTGGTGCAATGAGATAAAACGACAACTAGGGGTGAGGGCTGATGTTCACATGAGAAGCAAAGAAGAAAAGTAAACGGGAGACGCGGCGGCCGGCACTGTAA
>NW_009715682.1:50480-63164 GCF_000703405.1 Apaloderma vittatum | reverse complement strand
CTTCTCCTCTCCCCGTCCCATCGTCCTTTTGCCAAGGACGGCTGCGGCCTCCTCAGGGCGTTCGGGGCTCCCCTTGCAGCTCCTTCTCCACGGATCCCGTTCCCAGCATGTGGGCCTCTGTATAGTCCTGCACGGCTTCACAAGAAAAAAAACACAAGGGCGATTCTTTGTGTTATTATTTTTTTTTTTTTGCACCCAAATCCACAAGTCTGGGCCTGTACACCATTTTTTTGTGTTTCTCTCTTCTTACATTATTTCTCAGAGAAATATCAAAGTTCTTGTTTTCATTTTTTTCTTTTTTCTCCCCCTTCAAACTGTGTAGTTTTATTAATGAAGAAGTCTACTCTGAAATTCACAGTGAAAATGATGACTTCCAGCTTAGAAACGTCTAAAATTCCCCCTTCAGAAGCTGTCCCACTCCCTAAAGAGCTTTGTGTTTGACACAGATCAGTGTTATCTGAAATGGTATGTGTAACCGGTATTTTATTCCTTATTCCAAGCTGCTCTCAGGTACCAGCATTCAGCAAAGGAAGGCTGTGCCTGATGAAAAATGTATCCCACCTCAAAGAAACACAAGAAAACCTACAAAAAAATCTACTGAAAAAAAAGAGTATTGAAGAAATGAGTAGGATTTTCGAGAGGGGTGTGGAGAGACACCTTCATATGTTGGTACCATAAAACTGTTCAAGGAAAAACCAGAATCAAAAAAATCAAGTAGCTGGAGATTCTGACAGATGCAGCCTGGTTCCTTCAGAGACAGATCTCGTGTAAAACCACAGGAAATTAAGACAGAGTTGTTCCCGTTAATACTAAAAGTTTAAAGCTGCCTTTCCGCTTTAGGACTTCATGCAGCAAAGGCAACCCCTAGCAATACACCGTCCCTTGCAGGGGTTATAATTCTTTTCTTTATGCTCTACTCCAAAATAGCACTAAGCTACCAACTTCAGAAGACAGATTGGACAGCAAGCAGCTCTTTCTGATGCTTGGGAGAAGAGGTGGGTGCCAGCAGAAGAGGCCTCACACACATGGCCTGTGCGAGGATCCCATGCTGTCACATCGTGTGACTTCAGGTGCAACACTCCTTCCCTTGTCAGCCTAGTTTGCTTAGGTGGTGGATTTTGGGGAGGCAGTGACAGAGGTGTCTCTCAGAGGTGGACAGGCTGAAAGCTGGGACTATTCAACTCCAGGAAGAGGTCTAGGAGGGATCTGATCAGTGTAAGTGCCCAGCAGGAGGGAATAAAGAAGAGGAAGCCTGGCTCGTCTCTGTGCTGCCCACTGACAGAACGAGGCAATGGTTATAAGATAAAAACCATAAATTCAACCTGAACATTAGAAAATACTTTTTTTACTCTGAGGGTGACTGAACACTGGCACAGGTTGCCCAAAGATGTTATACGCCTGTGTCATGGAGATACTTTAACTGGACATGGTTAGGAACAACCTGCACCG
Source organism: Apaloderma vittatum (assembly GCF_000703405.1). Classification (NCBI taxonomy): domain Eukaryota; kingdom Metazoa; phylum Chordata; class Aves; order Trogoniformes; family Trogonidae; genus Apaloderma; species Apaloderma vittatum. Next base: position 61,715 of record NW_009715682.1, on the reverse strand, counting down.
GCTGACCTTACTTGAGCAAGGGGTTGGACTAGATGACCTCCAGAGGTCCCTTCTAACCTTAATGATGTTGTGACTGTGATTGTCCCCTGATAAATGTTTTTATGGGACTTTGTATCATCATCCCTAATTTCAGCCAGGTCTTCTAGCCACCACGAAGATAAAAAGGCTTCTGTTTGTGGGAGTAATGCCACATTGTCAAAGCATCACTTATTTCTTCTCCAGTCAGGTATCCTTGACGGATAGAGAAAGTGCAAGTTAAGGGGTTGGATTTTCTTTATTCTTTTTTCTTTATTCTTTTTTTTAGATCTTGCTGAATAGAGTTTATACTTAGAACGTGATTGATGTGGGCTTTTCCCTCGAAAAACAAAAACAAACCCAAAAAACCTACAAACCCTTACATACAACAACTTAAGTTTAAATAGGCTCTTGACATCTGCTCCACGGCCATCCTGCAGACCAACCCTTCACTCCATGTAGACGGCAGCCCTGTGCAGGTACCTCGATGTGATCTCAGAGTAATTTAGGAGATGCCCTGGCCTTGCCTTCCCTGCTAGCACACTTGTAGGGGCAAGAGAATAGGCACCATGACCACTTTTCAGGCACTGCCATTCATAGCTGTCTTCTCATGTAAACTGAAATCGGTGGCAACTCAAAATTCTGTCCTTGGCTTTGCTGTGACAGCTGAGGTGCATGGCCCTTCCCACCTCCTCTGCTACAAGGAGGCCAGGCAGACAGCGGGGCTTTGTGATTGTTTACAGCTCTCAAGGTGAGTTGCCAAAGATTGTGTGGAAATACCCTTCGACTGAGCACCAAGAAGTCCACGTGCCCAAGCAAGTCAGGCAGGTAAGGACACCAACAAGCACAGACAAACTGGATGAGGGGTCAGCAAGGCAAGCAGGCAGCAGCAGGACTCACCCACTGCATTGGAGGTGGCTCTTTTAAATTATTAAGTGGATGAGCTCATCTGTGGTGCGTAAAGATAAGCACATCCATAGCATATAGCCATAGGAAAGAATGCAGGAGACAAGAGCCTAAACCAGCATAATTCTGTGGGTTTTGCTTTTTCGCCTCGAGTTTGACAGTCCATTCAAAGGAGGGCTCATGAATTTTGTGTGGATGAAGCAGTGGGGTGCAAAGGAGTAGGGAGACTGTCCTTGCTACTTTGTGAACACACATGAGTTGGTCAATTTTTCTGCTGAGTGTTGTGTAAATGAGATCAGCTCCTCTCTTTGACTCACAGCTGTGCTGTCCAAAAGATATCATGAAGAATTGTCTTTGAATTATCTTTATTATTATATATTTGAATCTGCAATGCCACTGTATTAGACAAAACATAATACAAGCACATATCAGTTTCTGTCCTGAAAGGTTTGTAGTGCTGGGTTTACTCAACAGTTGACATTTATATCACATTTATATGATTTTTTTCCCTAGCTCTCAGCTGTCACGATCCAACACATAGGAATGGGGGATCCAGCTGGTACGCACTGGAGATCACTTTAGGTTTACTGTGTGCTGGGCAAATGAATAAAAAAAGGTGCTGCACGATGATCCCGGTAGAAGTTGTACTACATATGATAACAGCGGTAAATCCCACCAGTTTTGTAGAGGTGAGGTCATGTATTCAAAATGCAGTGTGGTCACATATAAAACAGAGAAAGATATTTTCTCTTTGTCAGGTACTAAGAAAGGCTGTTATGACAGTGCTCATTTTACATTTGCACAGAGAGGAAATGAGAGTTGTGGTCAGCAGCAGTTGGTGGGAACAAGGGACCCTGCAAAAGCGTGACTGCAGGCTGAGTCTGGGATCAGCTCGCAGATAAACCCCAAGCAAGTGCTACAGGCATACACATCTGAAAACAAATCTTTCCCACATCCAAATATCAGGCCAAATGGGAAGTGCTGTTTGAGAGGAATGGCAGCAACTGAGAGAGATCAAAATGCTTTTAGGACCTAATCCTGTACTCAAATGCACAAATCTTATTTCCATTAAGTATCCCTTGCAGAACCGTCATGTGAATTTCGCCATGCAGGTACAAAATTGGTCATTATTATTACTTTGGCAACTTATGGGAGGAAATGATGAAGTATACAACTGATATTTTGCTCCTCCTTTGAAAAGTATGACATGGCATGTTAAATAAGAAGAATTTCGCCATGCTGTATTCCACTTGAGAAGAATTGTGCCAGGTCTCTACGAGTAGATTGGGCTGCAGTTTTCATGACCATCAGTACTAGTTGAAACCTGACTCCGTACTGAGACATGCTTAATAGGAATAAAAGGCCTGTTATTCTAAATCAGATTAGTAGTCCAGCCAATGTGATATCCTGTCTCCAGCAGTGGCTAGCATCAGATGCTTCAGGGAAAGACACACAAACCCCCACAAAGGACAGTCACATTATAATCGTCTTATTTGCTAAGGTTCCACTGCTGCCAAGGCTGCTGGAGAGGCTGATTTATGCCCTGAAGCACAAAACTTCATGTCTTTATAGCCTTAATGGCAGAATAACCCATCAATAACATGTGAGACCAATTGCCATTTTTCAAGAGAGCAGCATAGTCTCCTGATGTTTGTTATTCCTGGGGTTGGAGACTGCATCAAACCTACACTGCAAAACTGACATTAAAAGCTTTCAGCCCTATACTGTGCTCAAGCCTTTTCCCCTTGAGGCAGGCTGTGAACGGGAGCATTTTCAGGAGAAGGAACACACCGTCACGAAATTTCTTCTAAGGCAACGCCATCCATTGTTTCTAACTTCTCTCCAGATTTTCAGAGCAGCCTGAGAAGGTGAAAGGCTCCTGAGACAAAGGGTTTGATTCTCCAGGGTTTGGCCGTGGGACAGATCAGGATTCTTTCCCTCTCTGGCAGCCAAAGAGGCAAGATATCCAGGGCAGCAAGGAACACACCGGGTTAGTCAACAGGATAGTTTTAATACCTTTGTGGAAACACGTGGCCCTTTTTTTTTTAACTCTTACAAAGCCAAGTTTGCATTTCACTCGGTGTGGCTCAGTCCTGTTGAATTCAGTCCCCTTACAAGGAAGCGTTTGGGCAAAAAGCTGCACTGGAAAAGAGGGCTGGATCCTGCAGTGTGCTGGCTGCCCACTGTCTGCTCCTGTGCACTGTTGGTTTCCTGTGCTAGCCTCTGCAAAAACATGAGATTTGGTGTTCTCAGGTATTTTTTCATATTAAACTGATTCCTTTCCCTTTGGAAGAACATTGATTTTTGTCTGTTTGCTGCTTCTGTGATGCCAAAGCAGCATATGAGTCCTACTGGTCTCTCTGTTGATGCCAGCAGCCTTCTGGGAATAGCATTTAGCAGTCCTCACCTGCCTCAGAGCCAGTAGGAAGGCAACAAAAAGACCTCTGAGGTTTTGTGGAGTTTATAATACAGAATTACTGTTTATTTATTTACTTTTTAAGTTACTCTTCAGACCAATCTTGCTGAAAAATAAAAATGTGCAGCTCTTTAAAGCGATTTGCACTGTGCCCCTGAATGCTACAGGATTTATTTTTCCTCCCTCATGTTTGCAGTGCCTATGTACAAATACGACACACTGGGAAACAACCAAGTGATACCAAGTGCCAGAGGTTACTCCTGACCTTCCTGACCCAGCTGAACCATGCTCTGCCCATCTAATGGGTGTAGCAGAGATATGACATAGTGCTATTACAGTTACTGACATCATAAATTACGTCAGGGAACTCCTAAAAGCAGGAGTGAAGACTGACAGAGAAGGGTATGAAGGCAGAATAAGGAAAGGGAAGAGTATCACAAATAAGAATACAAATATCTATTTTAGAGAGTGTTCAAATCACCAGTGTTCTTGATGTGCTTTAACTATCTGTACATCTAGGAATTAACAGATACTTCTGTTCAGATCATACAGAAAAACAACACTGAAAAGAGTTGGAAGGAGCTTCTTATTTTATAATAAATAAGAAGCAGGAAGCAGTAGTTTTATTAGAGAAGTATCCATCTTGGATCAGCTTCCTGACAACAGGGAGGAACTAAGGGGAACGTTGAAATAACACTGAAGCTTTGAACTTGAAACTTGAATTTAGCAAAGGACTTACAAAACATGGTGGTAAAATGCTCTTTAACATCAGGAAATCAAAAATGTGGAAATTAAAAAGTGCCATCCAGCTGGTCATGAGGATTTTGGTGGCAAAAATTACTATAATTTGTCAGAGAAGAGGGAAGTCAAAGATCCCCAAAAGTGCCATATCAAATTAAATGACAGCCCTGAAGAAAAAGGATTAAAAAAAGGATAAAGACCCTGCCACTTTGGGGAGTGGCTGTTGCAAATCTCAACATTGCAAAAGAAATTGTCGAGAAAGTAATTTAAGAAAAATAAGTAGTTAACGTTCAAGAGAGGATGGTAAAAGAGCACTAGAAATCATTCTCAGTCTGACCAAGGGTGTAGGAAGAAAATGGTTTTATAAAACTGTTAAACAGGAGAACTGAAGCTCAAATGGCTTGTTGGTGCTACCAGGATCCCAGCCTTCACTTATACCTTTACAGGAGCCGCTGCAGCCCAAGGCTGAGTGTAGCCTATTAGCTGCACAGAGCCAAACGCAGTGGGAAAACTGGAGTACTCACTGCTTTGTATCATCCCTCTATCCTGCTGCCTACAGCGGATTATTTTTCACATTAGCAGGCAGCTACGTTCATTTTTTATTTTTTTTTTCACTGTAAGGGTCTCCCGTGAGCAGCTAAATGTTAGTGAGCTCCCATTATAGCTCATATTTATTATTTATAAAATTAGTACTAAAAATACTAAATTGAGGTAAGATACCATTCTTGCTCATTTGATTTTCGAGTCTGTTCACTCTGCATTAGAACCCCAAGGTTTTTAAGTATCTTCATATGTCTGTAATTTAAAGCTGTTACTTATATACATATGCATATATACATAAACATATGTTTATATATAGGTTCTAAATCTATATGCACACATGCATATTATTTCTCTCAACATTTTTAAAGTCAACCATAGCACTTGGATAGATTACACTAAAATCTGATTTGTGCTGTTCGAACTCTAACAAGAACTCATCTCAGAATTTGTGCTGAGGAGATAATTGTTGTTTACATATATTATGTCAATGTAATATAACATTTCATCTGCCTTATTTTCTGTCATTCATTAGTCACTGAACCAGAAACAATATCTGAATGAAGCAGTGTCTAGAAATGCTATTTTTAGCTGGCTGAAGAGATTGCTTGACCTCTGGTAACTGGTTACTGTTGTTGGGGAGGCTCTCCAGGAGCAGTGGCACATTGTTTAAACATAATGAGACAGTAGTCTCATGTCATCTATAGGATATGGAGACATCACAGTTTTGTGCTTCTTTTACTTTATTACTATACATGTGGGGCACAATCGACAAAGACTTCCTGAGGATGAATGTTGTCAGTATATGAAGCATTGAATAACTGCTTTTTGTTTTGCTGAATGGTCCCCTTTCTTTCAGATTTAAAAGGAAAATACAGAAAAAAATAGCTCTGGGCAATGGAGTCTTGCATATAGGAATTTTTTCTTTAAGAGAGAGACTTTGGGCTATATTGAGATCTTGCATAAATTTTTATGACTTTGACTCCATTGACATAATTTGAATGATTCCTGGTTTGCAATAAGGGGAGAAAGTGACCGAGCAAATTAATAGGAGCCCAAGTTCCATCTTATTTCCAAGCTCACAGTCACCCGGTGTTGACATTGATTTCTTTCTCTATTTTCATTTTAACTTATCACGACCATAAAAGCCAAGAGGACGATTTAATTCTAGCCCTCCTTTCTCATTCCAGTCCCAAGGTCTATGTCCACAGTAATAGGTGTTTGTGTAGTGTAGGTGACCGCTCCCCATATAGTCAACACTAAAAATCATCCAGTTGGTTTACTGTGAGCAGGAAAGCAACAGAGTCTCAAAAACTCAATGGACAGGTTTTACCACTTTAAGTTTGTTCTATGTGTGTGCAGTTGCTGTTCAAGAGCTTTATTATTTTTTATTAATTTTACTTTTATTAATTTATTAAAAATATTTTAATTGAAGTTATTAGTTTAGTTAAAGAAAGGATAATTTGTCAGACATCAGTCTCGCTTCTCACTTGTGTTGTGCCTGGTGGGCTGGTGTCTTGAGTGCCAGCTGTGAGCACTACAAATGAATGAAAAGCAATAGTGTCAATGCTTGTCTGTGTGCAAAAACTTACGCCACATTTTCAGATTCTCTTTATTAGACACTAAAGGTAATATTCAACTCACCTAAATCTAGCCCCCCCAAAACCCTGTATAACCTCACTTGTCGTTAACGAAGCAAGGTACGTTCACCATCATGACCTCTTAGTTGAGACGCTTAACTTCACTCTCTTGACTATTAAAAAAGCCTGCACAATTAGTTTAGACTAGATGCTTAGTTTTTATACAGCTGAAGATAACCGTGGTGAATTTCTCTCCAATCTCTTTCACTTCTCCCCACCAAAACAGTGTTTTCAGCTTCACGCACTGCTTAGCTGGAAAGTTAATCATGGCTTGTTGCTTAGGGCTGTTCTTCACCAACCCACCTGCACCTTGGCATTGTTCACGCTCCAGAGTGCTGAGATCTGATGCCGGGAATGCTGTGAACATTTATACAAGACTTTTAGCACAAAAGCAGTACCACCATGGCTGGGGTCAGTGGGCACCGGCTAAAATAATTACTTAACAGCAAGCAGAACTAGTTACGTACCTAAGCAGGTGCATAAACTTTGGCAGGGTCAAGGCTTAAGTAATGATCACCTCCAGGCAAGAAAATGTTCTTCTTTTGTTTTCTTTGCAGCACAAAACTTGCCTTTGTCACTTAATTAACTTGGTTTTCAAACTGATGAATGATGAAGTAACTTTGGAAGCCTTACAATCATGGCTTCACTTAAAACACCTCAACGCTCTCCCGAGAGAGGTGAGAAGGTTGTGGGCTGGCTGTTCTGCTAAATGAGGCCATTCAGCAATCGCAATGCCTGTGATCAGGCAGAGTCTGTGACATCAGGTCCTCAGGGTGCAGCTTGGCTGCTATGAAACTATATGGGCAAAGTCCTACTATCCAGATGAAAACTGCATCAGGTCTGAGAACCTTTCATTTTTCCAGAAGGAACCTTACCTAGGACACTGAGGACACAGTGAGGGAGCTGATCGTTAAAGTCTTGTGGCAAGAGAACAAGAAGAGGACACGAAAACTTGGAGAAATCGTTGCTAGATCTCTTTTCATAGCTTTAATATGCCACGTAACCTGTATCCTTTCTAGTTCATTGTTGCAGATTTCTTTGTAGAGATGGCAAGAGGTAGTTCTTGAACAGGCTGTCTACACACAATATTACAGAGTATTTTCAAGAGTATTTAAAATGCCAGCAAACAAAGATCTTGCTCATTCTCCCTGCCCTTTCTGTGACAAACAGCTGCAGTAAAAGTGAACTGCTTTTCCTTATTTATGAAACACCTCTTCCCTTTTGTATGAAAACCTAATTTTCTTGTGTTACAGAAGGTGTATAAGTGGCAGTTGAAAAAGCAGGTGAAAGCTGTATGTTAGAGTAGAGCAACAAGGCAAGTACTGGAAAACAAAAAGCTATTCAGTATTTTATTTTCCCCTAAAAGAAAAGGAATTAAAATTGTCATCACATTGAATTATTCTATTCCTGATTACTGTGTGTAGCATGACGAAACAAAAAATGCGTTTTCATTTCAGCTTTTGCAGGCAATATACATGCCCCCAAGCCTTTTGATAAAGAACTGATTTTCAGAGCAGCACATTTCTGTAGGCTGTCAGTGATCCAGCAGAGCTCTCATACTGCTTTGATTTTTCCGTCTCCTAAGAGTGTCAGACATTTACAATTCTGTCTAGGATTCCAGCAAATTTAACAATATAGGCAAACTTCTTCATAGACTGATTGTGGATTTACAAGGTTCCTGGCTGCTTGCTTGCATAGAAGTAACCAATGGGCAGATTCCACACATCAGTCTTGAAAAAAACCTCATTTAGACAAAATAGGCTTTACTTGTCAGACACTCCACAGGTGAGGCTGGCAATGTATCACGCTTGGCCATAAACATTTCTTCAGGAAGGAAATGGTATCAAGTAAGTCAGTTTAAATAACATCAGCAAAACCATCTCCAGTAATACCATCTGGTGATCTTAATCACATCCAAGCCTAGAATGTTGCAAATATGAGTCAGGTTAAAAAAGACATGAGAAAAACAATGTGAACGTGGAAATGCAAGAGTATTAAATTAGAGTAGCTCGCAACCTGTATGATGGAGAATAGCAATAAAGAACACATAGCTAAGCAATTTATAAACTCAGACACTAAGGGACTAAGGCAATACGTTCTTGTTAAAACACAAGCATTTACCAAAACCACTCTGCCCATTCTTATGTCTGGTTTTGGCGTAGTCCTTAGGTACTGCCCAGGTGCTAATCCAGATATACAGCTGAAAGATTAGCATGGACTTGAGCATACTGTCGTAGAATCATTAAGGTTGGAAAAGACCTCTAAGGTCATCAAGTCCAACATGTAGAATTTCAGATTTGTAGGCAAACATTTTTTCCTTTTCCACAGTTGTTTTTCCTTTTCTGTAGCTGAACCCTTAAATAAACAACAGCCTGTAGCAAACTTGTATCAAGAGTAAAATGGAGGAAGGGTGAACAACATCAGACACTGTATTGGTTTGAGGAAACAACTAATTTAAACAACTTGCTTATAAATTCTTTTGCAAAGCAATTGGTTTTGCTGCTGGCATGCATCGTTAAATTCAGTTTCATTTCACTGACTGCAATGCCATTCCTTCTCAATAATGAGCATCCAAGTGATGCATCACAGGATTGCTGTATCAGGGAATGTTGATAAATAAATGAATGTGCTGATTTCTTCAGCATTTAAACCCTTCATTCAACCCTCTAATATAAAGACAGGTGATTTAAAATGGATCTACATGCTAGCAAATAAAATTAAGCACTTAATGTGATGATAGAGACAAGACCTCTATAGACTCAAAAATTGTTTGAAAAAAAATAAAAAGGTGAGAGTGGTTTTCCCATTTAAAAATATCTTCCAATTAGTTTAACAGGATTTGATGTGATGTTTTACAGGCTGATGAACAAGTAGCTGAGTAGTTTGGGTAGCATGTGTTTAATCTTGTCCTGAATATTTTGCTTGCATTAAGCAGCTAGTAGACTGTGCAACTGTCTCCTCATCATTGTCCTCCATTCTCATAATCTTTCTCTCCTTCTTCTGGCAAAGTATTTTTGCACATGCTTAATCCCAAAAATATTGCTAATCCTGGGCCTCTTCTGTGTGGAAACTAAGCATAGCCTGCAGTATTTTGTTGGCCTATGCTGAGACTATGAGGGAATCCATTGTCTCCTGGGAAAGCCTACAGTGTGTGCGCTGTGCATGGGGCTGTCTTCCACCAGCCAAGGGTAGGGAGAAGACATTCCCTCCCTGTGGGCATGAGGCAGCCCTTGAGTCGTGCAAAACATGACCTTAGTTTAAGCATCTGTTCTGGCAACTAAAATCTGAAGATCGGTGAGCTATTCAGGTAGTCTGATGTCAATGTCAAGCTCAGGGGTTGTCTTAAGTCTGTCTTGGCTGTTTCAGCATGGTTTCTGCACGGTCCATAGTGTGGTAAATCTCAACGCAGCTTTTTTGTTCCTCTCTCATTTCCAGATCGAGTCCCAGCTTTACAGCTGTGGAGAACAGGGATTCTGAGTCACTCCTTGTCCTTTTCTCACACAGTAGGTGACCAGATCTGTCAGAATTCCTGTGGAGACAGTCTCTTCCTGCTTGTGACCTTGGCTTACTGTCAGGGAATTTGTGTAAGGTGCAACAATGTGTGATGGAAACTCTTGTCACGCATTGATCGGATAATTCCTCCCAACAGTCTGGGCATCCACTTCTTTCTGGTGGGGAGCAGCAGCTCTTGGAGAATCCAAATAAAAGTATTGATCAGATGGGTGAACATAGAAAAAATACGTACGAGAATATATATTTATAAAAGTAAATGTTTGGGTGTATGTGAGTAAAGCTGGTTGTTTAAATGCCCTGCCTGAGAGTGCGATTGCTTTGTGCTTGTCCCTCTGAGCATTTTAGGTTGTTAAAGATGTAACTGGCATGTTTGGTGGGATCTTTTAGTGAAGGGCATTTGGGATGTTTTTGTTTGGAGTCCAGAGCACTCTGGGACCCCAGGGAAGCTTTGTGGATACTCTCACTTATCGTACAGTCAGATACAAATGCACAAAAAAAAAAGCAGAGAAGGATGCAGTTACTTTTATGATTGGTTCAGTTTTACAAAATATGGGCACAGAGAATTTCTTTGTCCTTGTACAGGATGAGTTTTTGTTCTCTGAGCACTTTTGTGACCAAATGAATATGTTAAATTAGGTCTTGTTGGCAATTTTAAAGACATGGCATAATGAAGCTTGTTTCCAATTCTGCAGGGGTAGCTTCTTTTGTTAGTCTACCAAATTTAGTATCAGGTAGGCTTGTTTCATTAGCAAATGGGAGAGGAGACACCAAGTGTCCTATACTTTTGTCATCCTGCTCTCAGCTCTGTGACCACCCTCTCTTCCCTGAAGAGGAACCAGAATTTCTGTCTTTTCTGACATACAAGCCTGTCTCAAATTAAACGTCTCCCTTGAAAAATACTGACACACATTTGTAAAAAACAAACCAAGCCAGAGGAAAGCCCCATCTGTTAATTTCTTAACAGGTTTCCTCATGTTGCATCCACGCTAGTCAAAAAAAACCCCACCCAAATACCATAATCTAACCGAGAAAATATCAGTTCTCCAGTTCAGAGAGAAGGCTTCTACAGCAACTTTGAACACTTACAAGTGTATTTCCCTCAAAGCCATCTGAAAAGCTGGTGATTACCTTAAGATTCCACTGAACTACAGAGAAAGGCAAGAACAGAAGGCAAATCTTTGGAGGGATGAACCATATTTTGGCAATCCACCTCTCCTCTGACCAGACAGACAACCGACATGGCTGTCTTAGATTAGATGCCTGACTTCTGAAAAGCTAAATTTAGGTGATAGGAATCACCTAAATTTTTAATCCTAAAAAAACTCAAGTGGTTCTGGGTCTCCCAGTAGAAACTGTTGTGCCATTTTTTTCTAGGAAAAAAAAAAAAGAAGATAAAAAGCACAGGCTAGATCAATTTTAAAAAGTGGTTGCCTTTCAGCTGAGATGTGGTACTGTAGTATTGCT
>NW_009715682.1:49498-50449 GCF_000703405.1 Apaloderma vittatum | reverse complement strand
TTCCTGCTCTGCTGATATACAAAAAAAGAAAAATACCCCCTCCAGCTGCACAGTGAGCAATGAGGAACCTTGGGCTGAGAACAACAGAATGCTCACGTGATTTTGGCCAGCACATCAGACTAAAACAACCTTCGTAATATTAGAGTGACAAAACACTTTACTGTTCTTGAAACAACAAACCACTTTGTGCACAGTAGCAAAGCAATCCTTGCTAGTGCAGTGATATCTCAACAAGGGGGCCATGCCTAACCTTTCCAGCATTAATCACTGGAAACACCCACGCTACCAGTGTGCTTTTACTTGTATATTATGGAAATAATGGTCTGATCTGTACACAGTGAAGATGGGGGAAAAGCAATAGCACAGAGCCCTAGGTAGCTTGTGTATCCCATGTAGCGAAAGTTGGCAGTGTCTCCTTACGCGGGAGCTAAAATAGTCTGCTGGAAAATAAAGACAATAAGAAACACTTAAAAGCCACTTCTGGTACCAGTTCATTTAATGCTTCTCACTTTGAAACCAGAAAGTGCTTATGCCTTTTAAAAATCTAAACACACACAAAGCAGAAAATGCAATGGCTTAATTTTGTAATGAGGCTCAGGCACAGGAACCTGTGAGGATTTTCTCACACCCAGAGAAGCCACATACTGACTTTGACTCCCAGCATCATCCCCTAATGCCTTCCAGCTCTGAGAGGAGAAAGCTTTCTCTAGTTACCTTCAGGCTTGTCCTTGGAGTGCAGGAGGAGAGAGAAAGGACAAATCTGTGTTGACATCAGGAGGAAGTCTGGTGCCTGAGCCCCTCACTAGAAAGCGAGCACACAGCACTACAGGTGACTCTGGGGTTTCCATTTGTCAAATTCTAAGGGCCTGCAAAACCATTCCTCTCCCTGGAGACAGCAGCAAAAGGTCTATTGCTCCTTCAGGGATGCTCTGTGAAACAGAGAAGGCAGGA
>NW_009715682.1:39465-49467 GCF_000703405.1 Apaloderma vittatum | reverse complement strand
AGTAAATTTTACCAGTCCCGCTCACTGCTGCATTCTACTGCTCTGCTCCAGCTTTGAAAGCACAATAAAAATGGTCTGGCTCTGCTCGTGGCTACAACAAAAGTTACAGGTTTGATGGAGGGTGAAGAAAAAAAGAGCAGCATACCCAGATACGGATCCCTGCAGGCACAACGCGTGCTGGAGACATGACTGCAAGTAGTTGTTCTCCTCCCTGGTTATTTCCAGAGCATGTGAAGTTCTCTCATGTGAAAACACCACCGTTTTGTTTGATTTGTTGACAGCCATCTCAAAGCATGGTTATCCATATCTGGATGGACTTACTGGTGTGCCAGGTTTCACACCTGCAGCTGCAAGCTCAGATATCCTCATCTTTCCTCTAATCCCTCTCAATATATCAGTCATGGGGAGGGCAGAAACAACTACTTTCAAACGAATTGAGCTAAACCCAAAGGTGAATGCTGGTTTAATGTGGACAGTATTTCATACAGGTTCAGGGTGTAAATCATCCTGAAGATCTACAAAATTCCTCAGATGATGAAAGCATCTACATGTTTTGGAGTGGTTTCCTGCCTTTGTCAGAGCTGGACCTCACTACGGAAAACCGTATGTAGTAAAACGTAGTTTTACGTAGTAAAACGTAGTTTTACATAGTAAAACTTTTTTACTCCAGGAGCATCGTGCCCCAGTATCAACATCTTTATAGAGAAACAGCCCTCACTTGACTTTTATTTTAGCGTGTGGTACAGCTTGTGCACAGAAGCAAAGAATACAGTCACAAGACAAAAAAAAATGTCATGCTGAGGTGCTGCATGAGAGCACCCAATGTGGGGTTGCCCCATTACCCACAGGTAATGGGCTTTCCTGGTTGCCAGAGTTGGGCAGGGTAACCAGGGCAAGGACATGGAGGGTGTTCAGACTGAAGCGGGCATAAATGTAAGCTTCAGCCTTGCAAACAGGGCAAGAAAGTGGTCTCTTTGTTCAAAGTCATTTCCCTTCTTTCAGCATCACTGGCTCCTGCTGTGTCCTCGTGTGCCTTGTTTGCAACGCTGGGGAAGGGATGCTGGTAGAGGTGATTTCCTTACTGTTCTGAAACCTTTCTAGCCTGAACAAAAGACTTATTACTTCTGACATTGGATTCCTGTGTCTGATGAACCCCTGACTGCTCTAACTTGAATAAGTAGTTCATTTCGTAGCAGTTGGTGGTGTTGAACTGTTGTCATCATGGCATCATTCAACACTGGATAGGAAGGTATCCAGGAGAAACTCTAACTAACAGCGCTTTCATGTGGCCTTCCTAAAAGAGTGTGAACAAAAAAAGCTGTAACTGAAGAGGAAATATTGTAATATCTTTATGGAAATGATTCATGCTGCCATTTGCTCTCTGTTTCGTTATATTTGCTTTCTGCGCCCCCCCCCTTTACCGTAAGAGAGTAACTGTTTAGAAGCTGTTTCTCCACTGACGTTTCACCCCTATTTCATTGGCTCAGTCAACTTGCAGTGACTCAGATTTAGTCAAAGCCTGAATGAGATCAAACATTCTTTTCTTTGACAAAACACTTAAAAGCAAACCAACAAAAATATGTATGAAATGCATGGTTAGTACATCATGCATTCTTCATTTTGTTAGGCTGGTATCATAAAAGGAGACATCGCATAAATCCTGTGTGAACATATGGCATTTTTTTTCCCCTTCTGAGATGGCAAGCTGAGTCTATGCAATCCTGTTAACGAAATGAGCCTTGTCGTCTGACGAGTAGCACTTAATGACAGTTGTCAGTCATCACTAGGTACCACACTCAAGGGACATCTTGATATGTCTGTGACAGACAGATTAGATATTGTCTGGAGCAGGTTACACGGCGGCTGTGAGAAAGCCCTGGCTGAGAGGAAATGAGGATTAAGAACAGCGCGAGGAAATCAGATACAGCTTTTCCAGCTCGTGTTCTCTGGAGCAGATGATCCTTCTGCTCAGGTATGAGCCACGTGTGCCTGAAGCTAACGGCTAAATGGGAGATGGCCACTGCCGTGATTTAGCTTCAGTCACCCAGAGATGTGAATCGCAGTGTTGTTGTGCTCAGACTTGGGCAGATGGAAACCATCTCTTCCCCCAAAATATTTTGCATTTTAATACGTTTTCCTTCCCATTCTTCCTAGTCTCTTACACTGCATGCAAATGTAATCACCACAGCAATATCTTATCTTCAGTAAGAGACTGAAATAATTTGCTACTTGTGACTTCCATCGCTGGCAGTGGGAGGTAACAGAGACATGGTGCTGCCCTGTCCTCGTGCCTCGGTGTAGTCTCATTCCGTGCCAGTGGAGATCAAGACCTGGCACAGAACTCTGCTCCCACTGATGGGCTTCTGCTGCCAGAGACCTCGAAGGCAGCCCTGCAGCTCCTGGTGCAGATGTGCCCGTGAAAATGCCTCCCAAACAGCGTTTTGCCTCACACATCGTTGTAACATGTGGAAATCAAAGAGATGCAGGGGTCAGCTCAGGAGTTTATGCACATTCTGCTCTTGCAAAGACTTGCTCAATATCTGTGCATGACCAGAGACTGAGCCGTCAACCAGAGAAGAGGCTTTTCATGCATTTCTAGTTATAGACATAAGGTCATTCAACACACGTACGGGCAGCAGGGGATGGGATTTGGAGCCTGTGCTGCAAAAGTCCTTCATCTTTTTTCAGCCAAGGGTCAAATGAGACTGCAGAGAGAGAAAGACAAATGGGACACCAGCCTCGGGAGACCTAACACAGGAGGCCAGCAGAGGCTTGCTGAGACAGCAGGTTGTAGCACATGTAACACTGCTCACATTGAAGTTGAGCAGTGAAACTGCAGCACTACGGGACCCATTAACCCTCTCCCTGCTGCCTTGCTGGGATGGCGATGATGATAAATCGTCGACACTGGCCTCACTCTGCGGGATGCCCGGCCTCAGGATCACCACATGCTCCCCGCTCCCACACAGTGCCAATACCTGCCAGCAAACAGGAGGCCCCAGGAGGCTGCAGCCAGTGTCTCCCGTAGGGAGCTGCTCTCCGGGGGACCAGCCCTCTGCTTACAGCAGCTTACTGCTCCTGTGAACTCAAGGTACTCCAGGAAGACTTCTACAGTGCAACACACCCAATGTAATACCTTCGGGCTTGACCTTCATGTCCAGAAAAGCAGATATGAACAGACACACTCCAAAACATTAAAAATCATAGAAACAAAAAGTAAATAAGTGACCTAGAATTGTGAAGCAAGCCAGAGAAAATGCAAAGTTTGAAGTTAATTAGCCCTTGAACTGTCAGGCCCAATTACTTCCAGCAGGTTCTGACATTTTGAAGATTAATTAGGGAGTTAGCTGTCATGTCTCATGGAGGACACCACCATTATGCCAGAGAAGATCTACTTGCTTTCTGCATGTCTTGAAATTCTGCAGTGTGAAAGTATATCCAAAAGCTAATGGGGAACTTTTGGTAAAAGCTTTCTGACTATTATATTCATTTTGAGGACTGTACTGTATTTGTATGCTGAAATACAACTGGTTGCTTTGAAAGAAAGTTTTAACTCATTGGACAATGATTTTAAAAATTTCTTTGCTTCTTTTGCAACACTCTTGTTGCAAATTTAGGTTATACTATAGTGCTGTGCCCAGTAACTATCAATTATTCAGCGTGTGTTTGCTCCCAAATGGACCCATGAGTATTATCACGTACTTGTCCCTGAAATCAGCCTCCCAACCTGTTCCTGAGCAGCAGAAATGCAGTTTCCCAAATTTATCAGCAGCGTGACTCTGCAGCAACAAAAGCATGATGTCTCCTGGGCTGGACTGCTGAGGGTATAGCTGGCAGAGTGGGGGTTGCTTGCACTCAGCTGTGCAGCTCATGGGCTCGGTCCAGTTTTGGTGCCTCCAGTTCAAAAGGCTCTTTGGAAAATTGGACAAGGTGCAGCGGATGGCTACCATGGTGCTGAGCTGGAAAGTGCAACCTAAAACCATATTTTCAAGGGAATGTCACACCAGGTCATTCCAGAAGCTCCTTCCAACCTGACCTTTTCTAGGATGATACGGTTTTTAACCCTTCGTTCTTTCCCAGGACAGACCAGCTCCCTGCAGAGCTGGAGGGAAAGGTGATGCAACCAGTTTACTGCTTCTCTGGAGACCTTCAAAACCCATCTGGACACATTCCTGTGTGGCTGCCCTGGGTGATCCTGCTCTGGCAGGGGGCCTGGACTAGATGATCTCCAGAGGTCCCTTCCAACCCCTGACATTGTGTGATTCTATGATTCTACGATTCTATGATTCTACGATTCTACGATTCTACGATTCTACAATTCTATGATCCTTTGATTCTTGGTGCAGTGCTCTCTACAATGGTGAACTGGAATCGTACCCATGATTCTGTCCGAATTTTACAATTAAAAAATGTTGTTGTAAGCACCTTAGCAGATAAAAAACCTTCCTGCCTCACAACAACTGAAGTGTAAAATGCTTACGTGGTGAATCATGGAAAGGGTCCTTCAGAAAAAAATGGAGCAAAAACAGAAGAAAGGAAAAGGAAGTGAAATTCCATTTTAAATACAAAATGATTTCTGGCTTACAGCCATCAGGATATTTTTAACGCGTCCATCAATACAGTCTCTATGCACAGCAACCGACTGATCTATGGCTCTGTATTCATGCTTCCATTTCTCCTCCAATGACCAGAGGGTATCTTTGAAAGAAATACATGGTCATTACTAGTTTTATTTTCCTTTATCATCAGAGGTTACTTGTTACATGAAAGCTGAGCTGTAGAGACATGAGACCTCTTGCCCAGAGAAGTGGTAGATGGTACATCTCTGGAAACATTCAAGGTAAGGTTGGATGGGGCTCTGAGAAACCTGGTTTAGTTCAAGATGTCCCTGCTGACTGCAGGGAGGTTGGAATAGATGACTTGTAAAGGTCCCTTCCAACCCAAACTATTCTATGATTCTTGGGAGGTGGTTATTTCTGAGGGGTTTTTGATGTCTGTTGGGAGAGGGTTTTCACTGCCACAGCAGGGGTGTGCACAGAAGCCACAGGAACCCTCAGCCCCAGCACAGCTTGCTCGTGGGCTGCTGGTGAACATGCTGCCCAGCCCTTGCCACCAAGATGGGTATCAGCGATAACCTGTCTGATCTCTTCCAGCTGAGGTACGTGCCTACAAGCCAGTGTAGCTGCTCTCCAGCAATTATTCCCTCACTTAGAGCAGAAAGGGGAGTAGTTCTAATTCAAATGCAAGCTCCTGAGGAGGTTGAGGCTAGGATTCATCCTAGTCATCTTGAGCCATCTCAAAATTGGGCAGCTAAGCCAAGCTGAGAACCTCTCTTTTAAAGTGTTCATCCCATCCCAAAATAGGTGAACCTACACAACCACCTTCAGGAAACCTGTGGTATTCATGGGGCCTGGCCTCAGAGCCCAGGGGATGACTGACTCAGGTTTTACTGTCGCTAGGAGTTGCACTTGAACTTGTAAAAGTCTAGAAACAGAAGTAATGGATACTTACTTCTCAGGTTCCCCTCCAAGTGACGTGTTCAAGGTCACACAGAGTTGGCAACTAGACCAGGAAACTCTGTGCCCCAACCACAAGCCTTTTTTTTGCTCTTGTGATTTTCTAACCATTTTCAAACCTACCAGGAACAGATCAGAAAAAAAAAAAAAAAAGTCTGAGATTCCAAATGCCTTCTAATCTTCTCCACCATCAATGCCATAGTCATAAATACCCACTGGAGCCAACCTGATTTTCCATTTCATATTGCAAGGTCTTTTTTTTTTTAAAAGCCAAGAGAAAAACTAGTTCCTCTACAGACAACAGTTAATCATTAATGATATATACAAAAAATAATATACTTGACCCTGGAATGTTGTGGAAGAAGCACGTAAGTGGAGATAGCAGGATATATTTGCTTATGGTTCTCCTGAACAAATTTGCCTTTCTGTGGGAAAGGAGGAATTGAAGTCTTTATCACCTGAGCTCAGTAAGGATGTCGTTTTTGAAAGAGAGTAATTGGGTACTTTAAGGCTGCCAGCTTGTAGCCACTTCAGTAATTCTGCCTAATAAATGCACAGTCACTGATGCTTTGTTTTTGAAGTCCAGCATCTAACGGGGAAGTGCTTAGTCAGCCTTATTTTGCTGACTCACTGAATTTGCTTTTGGAAGCGCAGACCGTTTTCCCTGGGCAGAGCTTTGCTCAGGCAGGGCTTGTGTGACACAGGGTGAAATGTAGGAGCTGGCGGGTGAACAGGCTGTGGTCAGCATCAAACGTGTCTCTCAGTCACCTCACAGACACTTGGAGATGCTGCACATGAGGGGTTGCTGGGTCCTCTTGGGGCCTGACCCAATGCACCGAGTACCCTCAGCTCCTGGGGTTAGGAGGATGTAAGGATACTTGGCATATTGCATACCCAGCCCTTTGTTTCCCAGGAAAAAAATGGGGCAGCACTCCTCCATTAGGTTTTACATTAACAGACTTTTTAGAGAAAATCGCGTTTTTTAAATTTACCTTATAAAGTTACCCATCAAGCGCTTTGCAGCTCTGGGCTTATCTGCACTTAAAAATAAAATAAATAATAAAAAACATTTAAAAAAACCCCAAAACCCAAAACCAAAGAGAAAATAGGTAGTTTTGCCTGATGTTCCTGGCCAGGGCGGTGAGAGTGGCAATGCCACCTGCTGGCGAGAGAAAGCCCGGTCCTCTCACCCACCTCCTGGCTCCTCATCGACCTCTGCCTCAGCGCACCTTCTCCTGCACAGCCTTTGGTTTCACAGTTATGATTTTTCACACCGGAGTGTGCAGACGCGGCACTGGGTGGATGTCCCAGCGACCAGCTGAGCAACCGGGCTGCGTGCATGGGAGCCGCACTGCAGCCGGCTGTGTCCTGGGTCATCCTGATGGGGAATGACCAATCTCTTGGGAAGCAGAGGTCCCTATGCCTGCTGTCTCAGGGCATCAGAGGATACGCTGTGTGGCTGGGTTTGGGGTGGAAAAGGGGGAAATGCTAGGCAGGGGGATGCTCTCTCTGCTCAAACACCAGATCATTTTGGCCAGAGGCAGACAGTGTTGGCGCTGACTTCATGTGGAACTACTTGTGCATGACTTGCCCAAACCCACACATGGACTGAGGGTCAGAGCTGGGACTGAACGTCCACTTGCGTGTTCTCTCATCTTGCTCTCGGATGGGGTGCTCTAAAAAATCCTGGGTCATTTTTCCAGACTTCTTTGAAGTGATCTTCATCTTGAAGGAGTGCTTTGGGCTGAACCCCATGAGCTGAACGAGAGGGAGGGAGAGCAGAGGACAGAGCCAGGGGTGGACATGGCCCTGCGCACCTGATGGCCACGATGCCACCATGCTCTCCCACTGGGTCATAAATCACCTGGGTGTAATGGTGAGGGTCTGGGACATGAGGCATCACCAGGAGACTGCAGCAAGGGATGGAGGGCAGGCACCTACCAAGTGACTCCCACATGCTGTGCAGCATAGTGGGTGCCACTGCCCACCACCCTGATACTTTTCACAAGGGCACTGGGAGAGCTGAGTATCCTGAGCTCCTGGAGCCCCGGGAGCTGAGTGCCTGGCTCTGCCCATATCAGCACCTCCCAGGATTAGGGTGGCACAGGGGAAAGAGAAAAGAGATATCTTTGTGCCTGGGTAGAGACTGGCTGATCTCAAGAGGAAGCATAAAAAGTGGTTTCTGGTTTAAAATATCCTTGAACAATTTCTTACTGCCATTTCTCATGGGTATGGCTTTGATTAATGACAACAAGGTCCTGCCTGGCAGCTGGAATAGCTGCTCAAACCAGCGAGAGGGAGTGTGTCCAGTGGAGAAAGTTTCCTCCAGGGCAGCCGTGCCACAGCCTGGGCTCTCAGTGAAGGCAACCACTCCAGCTTGCTGTGAAACATCAGCATCTCAGCTGTGACTTCTGCAAAGAGCTGTGTTGAGGACTGGAAGGTGGTGACAGCCAGGCTGCTCCTGCACAGTATATGCAGCATTGGAGCTGGGAGGGCAGGTCAGCAGCTCCAGAGACCACTGTCAATATAACTGCCTTTTTATTTAGGCAGAAGGGTACCCTGCATAAAGTCACAAGATAGGAAATGGAGGCAGGAGTGGGACTATAAGCCGTTTAATTGCTTGTATAACTCAGCTGAGGAAGCTGCAAAGAACTTGACCGTTTGCCCCAGGGCTGTGCGCAGCTGGGGAAAGAAGAAGTGAAAGAAAGAACCTCCCATTTGGGTAGTGAAGGGAAACATGGTGCTGCTAGGAGAAATTGAAGCTTAAGCCTCCAGTAACCACGCAAAAAGGTATACAGTTTGTAACAGCCCTAAAGCAGCCCTGCCTAACTGCACAGGCAACAGGAACGTGTGGTGCCAAGGGAATCTGAGCTCATTGCCCAAGCTCCCTTCCGACCCGCACTCTGACCCCAGGCAAGTCCCTTCACCTCTGTGCTCCCTACGTTGTTCTGCTCGGATCTCAACGCCTCCAAGCTCTCCCCATGCACCTGACACAGTGCTGAGAACTGCTGCAGCCCCACTAATAGCAAGCTGGTGGCAAGGTCTTTTGCAATGTTCATCAGCCCCAACTGAGCCACTTATAAAGTCTCTCTCCTTTAAATGCTTTGTACAGTTTTTTCTCTCAAGTAACTCCTCATTGCAGCATCAGAGACCTGGAAAATCTCACTTTGAGTTCAGGAGCTCCAGAAACATAATCCCTCAAATCCAGATGACCTACTTCATCGTGTCTTAGAGACCAGGCCATGTTTCTTTGCTAGAGGAAATCTGGCTGATGAAAAAAGTCAGATCTCAGTTATTATTTAGTTCCCACAAATTTAATTCTTCAGTGTTTTATCAGTTACTCTTTTCTTTGTCATCCTCCCTTTGGTTTGCCTAAATGAATGTCTGAAAGGAATCTTACTCCCTTTTGATTAATGTCAGTTCCCTCTGCTTATTAGCTGCCCTCATCTCTCCCATTTTACGAACAGTTTGTTTAAAAGAAAACCCAGTATTTTATGCAGTTTATAAATATATCTAGTGATATTGTATATAAACACTCTGGATGCAAATAACGATTTTTAAGTCACTTTTTTAAGCATATGTTCAGGACCCTGTGACGGAAGAAATGATCCTGCCTCCATCACTCTTGGGCTGTACAATACTTATGTGAGAGTACATGGGCAAAAAAAATGCATCGGACACTTTGTGGACTGGTGAAGCATTTCTGCTGGTGTCCTGCAGAAGGTGTTACCCAGCTTAATGCAGGCCCTGGTGTGCAATGTGCTGTGCTTGGAATAGGTACTGGCTGTCCCAGGACATGGAGGCTCCTTCCACCTGGGCAGAGCATGGTGGGCTCCAGAAGATGAGTTTCTGCAGCTCCGGCAGGCTCTTTCCCAGCAGAACCCTGCCTATCTTCTTGCAGGTACTGCCATGTTCCCCAGCACTGCCTTACAATCAGAAGAAAAACAAATCCCATCACACAAACCAGGTGGAGGTTGTGGAAAACCCTGGTGTGGCCACCCTCCCTGGGCTTGTTTCTTTCTAACCCAGCGATCACTCCATGGATGTCAGTGAAGCTATCCCAGCTTTGAGAAACCCCTCATGAGTGGGAAGAGGAAATGAATATTTAGATTCCTCTGGAGAGAAAAATGCTCAGCAGAGATGGATATAGCTGAATTGATGTGGACATACTGTTCTTTCTGCTGCTAACCAGGGAAGAAATGGGGTCACTGCAATCTCCTCCGGCAGATGTATCTGGGGCATCAGAAATCCTAGGGCCAGGATTTGACTGTGGGCTACCAGGCCTGTTTATACCAGTTGTCAGTATAAAAACAGATTTAAACTGAGGAAACTTAGAGGAAAGATCTTGTGCATGGACAGGAGGCTCCTTTCCCCCAGAGGCTGCTGGCCAGGTGGTGGGCACCAGATCCAGCCAGGGCTCCAGAGTGCCCCGGGGCACAGGGCGGTCTCTGGGGGTAACCCTTGACGTGTCACTTGCTGCCATTTC
>NW_009715682.1:30932-39434 GCF_000703405.1 Apaloderma vittatum | reverse complement strand
CCCTCGGCACCTTCAGGGCTGCACAACTCGCTGGGGTTTGCCACATGCGACATGTCTGGTTACTGCTGCTTCTGGGCTTTGTCCTCACTTGCTCCTTCTGGTTAATGAGACCGGCATGGCTTCCAGTGTCACAAACTGGCCAGCCCTGGTTGTGCTATATTATTTTTACCCACAAGACTCATTTCTGCCTTGGAATAGAGGTGTGCCTGGGGTGCAGTTCCCAGGCCTAATCCTTCTGGGTTTTTTCCCCTCCATGATAAGGAGATGAACTGATTTTATTGTCTGATGAACATTGCAGCCATCATCAGTGTCCAAGATCTGATTTGAGCCAGCAGCTTATCTTGGAGATCCCTGTGGGCTGCCACCCCCAGCACAATGGTTGATTGTTCAGCGCCACCAGCTCACCAGCACACCAGTTGCTCAGCTCCACAATTCTCTCATTGGAGGGAGCACTGAGATAACACACCAGCCCTGCCCAGCAGTGACCACCACATACTGGCAGCTCCAGGCTGAAGCTCACCGAAGGATTCTCAACCTCCATGACTGCCCTGAGGAGCTCAGGGACTTTGCAGAACATTGCACTGTGATGGTGAGAGCTTTTTCCTCTGCAGCCCGAGTCACTGTGGAGACAGGTTGTATATTTTCTTTTTCCTGATGCTAGTGTTTACCTTAAATAGTTTTCCCTCCTCTCATCAGCATTGGCAGAGGGGCAGTGATGACTCCTCTTGGCTTTTCCCTGGGTACAGCATAAACTTCAGGTTTCTCCTTACAACAGGCTCCATTTCCTTGGTCAACTGGTTCGCCCAGTACCAGTTCTTTGTGAGGCACTTTGCTTTTGTAACTAAGAAGAGTGTTTGTGTAGTACTGGAGCACTGATTGGATCTGCGCAGGCGTACAGAGAGATGCTGTACAGTATCGCCTTTCTTGCTTGGTTTTCTCATGAACAGGGACCTGTAATTCCATAACTCAATCATTATTATTGGCAAATGGGCCCCTGTGCAGTCTTTCAGGTGAGGTGCTGGCAACCAGAGCCACTAACCCTAAAATATTTATCTTCCCAGGACAAGTAAATAGATACTTCCTTATTTCCAAATTCTTTCTGTCCTCCTCTGTTAAAAATATGTGTAAATGGGTTTTGTTGGCCTGATTTGTCTCCTGCTGGAAAGGTACCCAGGAAACTGTTCTACATCTCTAGGATAAGCTCTATTAAGTTATTCCAAGTATTTATTTTGGTATAAGTAGTCCAGGTTATCTCTTAGGTCCGGTGCTCTTTCCTCCCCTTAATTTAGTTCAACTTGCTTTGTATGTTGTGATCATTTGAAGAAAGTGTTGAGGCACAATTTAGGTTTCTGGCAAGAACCTTAAATTGCCATGTCCCTGATGTCCCATGAGGAATCAGATCAGCCTTGGATTGAGGGAGGAGGTCTCTGACACCTCTACCCCAGCCTACTGGGAACAAGCTACGGGACCAACTGAAGCAGTTGTTAACTTTAATGCTCAGTATGAGCCATCTAATGGAAACTCGCTTGAACATCCACATCTGCTGGGAAGGAGGCAAAATAACATCCCTTTTGTACTATGGGGACTTTTATGTTGCTATTACTAGACAAAAAACCATGATTGCAGGTGAGGAATGTCTTGAACTGAGTGGGAGAGCATCGGATGGAGATGGGAAAATCTGATTGATTGAGAGAATTATCCTGGAACAGGCTTCTAAGAAGACAGGAAAGGGAGGTTAGAAGGAGTCAGTGGCTGCATTTTCTTTTCCTCTTTTATTCTTTCTCTCTTTTTTAATTTTTCACAGATAAGATCTGTGTCTCATCTCCAGTAGCTAAATTCAGAGGGAATTGTGCAAGACACACTCCATACCTTTCATCGTGGGAGTTATTGGAAGGGTTTCGCTTAGTGCCAAGGGAGTCCAGGACCATCAGTTATCACTGGGCTCAGGGCAGGGTGTCTTCTGGGGATGCAGATCCTTCCAGAGCAAGATGTTTGTGGGACTGTAGATCTGATGTTTGGGGACTCAGTAAGGTGGGAACTTCTTCTATTCAGCCAAAGTATCTGTTTCAGGACATAGTGGATAAAATATGTGAGTTTGGAGTAATAGTCAGAACTGGTTTTGGTGTAATTCTTCTGGAATAGCTATGTCTGTAAATTTCCACATTTGGGCAAGCCTTGTACTGTATTAACTCATTGAGCAGAAGAGAATAAAACTAGTTTTCCACTGCAAGTTTGAACAGTATGAGAGTCTGGTCTGATAATGAGTGTCTTAATGCGCTTTAAGGGCACCAGATTTGGTACCGAGCTCTTCTGCAAAGGCCGGGTACCTTGATTCCTCTCAACTTGAGCATCTGAAAACAAGAGCAACGTCAGCAGGGATTCACCTGATGCAGCATCATGTCTCCTCTGTAAGCCATCCCGTTTCTGTCCTCGGTCAGCACAGAAAAAGAGGTGAAAAACATGACTCACCGACCAGACGCTGATCCTGGCTGCATGAGAAACCCAGGTGTTCAACTGAGGTTGGAGTAAGCTTTCACATGGTGCAAACTAAAGGAGACAAACCCCAGAAGTCAGGGGTTTTAACCCGAGTGTCACCACTCTGGCCACTGGAGGCTATATGGGAAACTTAGGGAGTATTGGACAACGGACGCGAAACTTAAGGACAAAGAAATGCGACGAAAAACTGAACATAACTGGCCTTTCCTTAGTTCACTAGTCACCTCAGCTACTCCAGCATGGTGCTGTTGGCCTGATGGTATTTTAATCAGAGGGTCCCATGAGCACATTGCACTTAATGTATATTAAACACCCCAGCCAAGAATGCAGGCAGCGTAGACAGGAACACTCAAAGATGAAGTGCCTCTTAATGTGTTGTCCTGTTTAAACAAACCCACATACTCACTGAACACAGCTACGGAAGGAGGAAACAGCCCTTGGCAAGCAACCCTATCTGCAGCGCGCTCTCGGCGAGTGTTTACTCAGTGGGTTTGAAAAGTGTACCAAGTATATTGACATTATAATGCTGTGATCATCGTGCGTCGTGCAAAGCCAGAAGGAGCACTGGCAACTTAATCACTGGCCTCAGAGTTGCTCTAACCCAGAACATCCGTATTCTTTTGCAAATACCTGGCACTTGGAGGAACTGGATTGATTTCCAGGCAAATTTAGAAAGAAATTAAGTTCTGCCACCAGTCAAATGTCCAATCACAAAGCAAACCCGAAAAACCCTACTTATCAGGGAGATAAGGACCATGCATGACAGCCCGCAAGCCCTTCCTGGCTGCAGAGACATGCTGCTCCGGAGAGACACTATTATTGATACACAGCCCTCAGACCAGCATCTGCTTGCCAGTGGAATAGCAGAGGCCTGTCTGAGGCAGGATAGACACCCTACTCCCTTCCTCCAGTCTGGAAAAAAAATCTTATCCCTTAGGAGTTCCTTCCAGCACATTCATGTCATCCTGCTTTTGGGACAAATCTAAGTATAGACAGCATTGTCAACTGCCAACATCTGGCCATTTCCCTCTTCTTATGAAGTTCACATAAAATCCTGCTATTTGAAAAAAAAAATCATGTACATGGCACTCTCTTTATTTTGCTTTTTGGTTACAGTGTATGATCTCACTCTTTTCCTGAAACCACGAAGCCAAAATTCAGA
Organism: Apaloderma vittatum; assembly: GCF_000703405.1. Lineage (NCBI taxonomy): Eukaryota > Metazoa > Chordata > Aves > Trogoniformes > Trogonidae > Apaloderma > Apaloderma vittatum. The sequence continues at coordinate 35,776 of NW_009715682.1, read as the reverse complement.
GTGAACCTGAGAGGCTTGGCTGGCCTCTGAACAAGGGATCTGTGTGGAGGCACAGTAAAACTCAGACCTGGCCCAGGCTCCCTGAGAGGCAACAGGACCTTCTGAGCTCCAACACTTTGTGACAACCTGCTTTTCTAATGCAAAACTCCACATTTCTTGAGATGCAGGTGTTTTGGGAGCCCTCCCCAGCCCTGCATCCCTCTGCGGCAATGTGCATGCCCTGGCACTTGGGCCTGGGGTGAGATCCCTGGAGAAGAAAAGGTGATGGTTTTGCTCCTCAAAGGCAGTGAAAGTGGGCAGTAGCTGCAGACGGAGCCAGCAAGGCCATACGGGAGAGCCGAGGGCAGCACTGCAGTGTTCAGGCTCCTCCAGCACGGCTGGTGGCTACTCTGCACCTCCTCCATGCTAAGGGGTGGATGAAGGTGCTTCACTCCCCTGGACGCTGTTTAACATCTCACGCTGGCCAGCCCCAGATGTGCACCTGGGTGCCCTCAAAATCTTCATCTTGCTTGTAAACACTGGGGCTTTAAAACCACAGCAGTTAGACATCTTTCATAAGCTCTTTGGAGCCTGATCTTCAGGACTTGGGGTTTCAAGCTTTCCTCCCCCACACCGAGGAGTGAAAGAAGAAGCTGAAATGAAAAGTTGCAATGATGCAATGCTGCTGAAGCTGCTTGACTGCAGCATCTTGGTCCTTAACAAAATACCTAGGCACTGGAATTCAAGATGAATTCAGATAAATCTGAAGATTTACGACGTTGTATTAAAAGCTCTAAATACATTTTCACTCTGACTATTTTGTTTCTATGTGACCGTACTTGTGATGACAGTCCTGCCACTTAGATAAGGAATCAGACTTTGAAAACAGGACTTGAATTAGGATTTGGTGTTTTTTCCCTTAGAGGGAATTGTGCCTGCTTGGTTTTTCTCTTCCCACATGAAAAAGAAATATTCTCAAACCAGGAAAGCTCTGCTTTTGCCTCAGTTCTCTTTCAACTATGGCTTGTTTTGGCTCAGTGCCTCTTTATGTCAACCAAAGTATCACCCGCAAATCAAAGAACAGAAAAGGAGAAATCCATTCAATTAAAAAATGGCATAAAATAAACAGTGCTTTGGAGGGCAGATGTCAGAGCTGGGCAGTATTCTCAGCCTCTGGCTCTTAGGAGTTTGCTAACCTTAAGGATTATTAACAGAAAATTAATTTCCTGTTCTTAGATAGATTTCATCTGCAATTTATTGAGGGTTGAGGGTTTTTTTCTGTTCTGAAAATGTTTTCTCTTGTCTGTGTACTCTGAGAAATTCCCATTATATTTCCTGAGAAAAAGCAGTATCTCTATTAAAAGCTAAGTTGTGGTGCTTATGGAGTACCCACCACCCCCCAGGGTGGAGGGAGCCCTTCTCTGGCTGCTGCTCTCCAACCAGCATGAGCATTCCCTGGCGTCTCCGGAGCATGTAATTTTTGTTAAACCTGGTAAAAGGTGCATTTGAGGGATCAGTATGCATATGGGCATTTTTCCAAAACTGCCTCCTTCAGCACAGAGCAAATTAAATTCAGCGTCAGCCGCAGGTCTGCTTCCCTCAGGGCCCTTTGAAAACCCCAGCTTTTAAGTCATGCCTCAGATTTGCAGAGGTTTACTGTAAAACTTAACAGGCTTAATTTGGTTGATTTCTTTCTTTTTTTGCCCAGAGTTAATTTGTATCAGGGAACACAGTCCTCACCCTATCCCAAAAGAGTCTGTTTTGAGAAAAAATGTAGCAATATAATATGCACACACACAACTCCCTTAAGCTATTCTTCCATAATATCTCCTAAAAATCATACATGTTTAGCAAAGAGAGTTAGGGAAAGTTTCATCATGAGTTGGCCTGGTAGAGATTTCGGTGAGATTTGAGCAGGGGATGGTGGGTAGTGAAAGTTTAGTTGTGGGGTCATGGTTTGTGTGGCATTAGGATAACCACTGGGAGGTGGGGGAAGAGGAACCTGCACATCTCCAGTCAAAAACATGAGCATCATCCAGTGAGTAAAGAGGGGGCAAAAGGGTATAAACCCTGGATACCAACGTAGGCACCGCAGTAGAAGGGGGAGTGGGCAGGGTCTCAGGGATGAGCATCACCTCACACTGAGCTTGTGGCTCGGTTTGTAATGCAGCACATGAGAAGTTTATGAACATAAAGTGTCGTCACAGGCAATTTCCCTAATCAGGGGAGGTTCATTTAAACATGGAGATGTGCCAGAGCTAATCTCTGTGTCCAGTTACCACTCTGCCTTGGAAATGCCAGGTGTCTGTAGGCTTGAACACTGCTGCAAACTGAGCAGCCATCTGTCATGAGCCCACACTGGCTGGACACAGAGGGTCAGAGAGGACAAGGTGCAAGGAGCAGGATAACACTTTACCATCCTTTGGCTCTGAGCACACAGATACTGATATGGAAACACACACCCACTTCTCCAGAAAAACAAAAATATAAGTGGGGGGCCTGAGCTGTTTTCCTGGCTCTAAACCTTTGAAATGAGAGAAATGCAGGGCTGCAGCATCACTCCAGCTCATCATGCTGGAGGAAGACATGAAAGAATTAAACCAGTCTCTGATGTGCTGGGCGAGGAGGAAGAGGGCTGGGGCTGAAGGGAGACATGGATAGCCTCACTACCAATGGCTTTTTACAGCTGAAACACCTGACCTCTGATGGAAATACCAAATTGATTTAGGATGCTGAAGAAAATGGTGGTTAGTAGTGGAAACAAGGAGCTTGGGTGAGGGGCTGCTGAAGAAGAATCTTGAATTTCAGACAGCTGAGAAGGCTTCTGGAGAAAGCCCATGATACAGTACAGAGGAAGCCAAAAATAATTACAGAGACAAGGGCTGCAGATAAAGGTAGGAGATACCACCAGCGTGCAGATATAGCATCCACAGAACTCTCTTCTCTTGCAGATCAATAAAAAAGATGCAGAGAAAAAGAAAAGGGAGGAAAAAATTCTTGTTCCCTGGTGAATACTTCCTGAAGCACCAGCTCTTGGCTGTATTACCTAGTACCAGCCCTCTCTGAGCTTGCTCAACTTATATTCATTTCCAATCAGTAGCTATTGACACAAGCTTAATTTTCTGCTATTTCATGGTATTTTTATTACTATAGCATGAGATGGCAGGATTGCCACTGTGCTGTGCACTGAGGGGCAGCCCATGAGCAGAAGACATTAGGGACCGTGGTGGTGAAGAAGCTGAGTGCCTGTGTTTCCTAGACACTGGCCACAATTTGTGTGCAGACAAGAAGTCTGGGAAAAAACAAGAAGCTGACACCAGGCTTCTGTATGACAACCCTTTTGTGGTTTCGCTCCCCCAGCCAGGGAAAACATTTATTTTCTCTCTTCTCCAACATCAGTATTGCTCCTAGTTGGAGTCTTTAAATCCTTTAAAGCTTTTAGAAGACTTTGCAATTCAGCTTTGGATTTGAGACCTACAAAAGTATGTGTATATATAAGTATGTGTATATATAAGCATGTGTGGGTGTAGGCTCATACCTTAAGGAACTCCTAAACTAAAAGGCCCATCAAGATTACATGCTGGGTGAGCATTTCCCTCTGCCACCCTCCACGTGGTCCCCCTCCCCAGGGGCCGATTCTGTGCCTGGCATGGCGGTGCACAGCGCCTTGTGCAGGCTGCTCATCCTCTGGGCTCAGTCCAGGACTGCTAGTGTCCTCTTCATGCTTGAAGTAAAAAATTAGCAGCTATGAGATTACAAGACTGCATGAGTAAAGGAGTGCCAGCTCAGGTCTGAGCAGATCATGAGGGATCTCTGTGTGGCTTGGAGCAGCCAGATGCAGCAGAAAGCTGCCACGTCCGCCTCCTCAATCAATCCACCAGCTCTAGGACTCTTCAACATCTCAGTCTTACACACCATGTGTCCTGGTGCAGCTAGTCTAAAGGAGACCATATTGGGGCTGGTACTATTTAATATCTTCACAAATGACGTAGATAGGGGGACTGAGAGCACCCTCACTGAATTTGCAGATAACACCAAGCAGAGTGGTGTGATTGACATGCCTGAGGGATGGGGTGCCATTCAGAGGGACCTTGACAAGCTGGAGAAGTGAGCCTATGTGAACCTCATGAGGTTCAACAAGGCCAAGTGCAAGGTCCTGTACCCGGGTCAGGGCAACCCCCCAGTATCAGTACAGACTGGGGGGATGAAGGGATTGAGAGCAGCTTGGCAGAGAAGAACTTTGGCATGCTGGCGGATGAAAACTGAACAAGAACCAGCAATATGTGCTTGCAGCCCAGAAAACCCTTCATCTCCTGAGCTGCATCAAGAGATGCATGCCCAGCAGGTCAAGGGAGGTGATTCTGCCTCCCTACTCTACTCTCCTGAGATCCCACTGCAGTGCTATGTTAAGCTCTGGGGGCCTCAGCACAAGAAATACATGAACCTGTTGGAGTGGGTCCAGAGGAGGCCACAAAAACGATCAGAGGGCTGGAGCAGCTCCCCTGTGAGGACAGGCTGAGAGAGATGGGGCTGTTCAGCCTGGAGAAGAGAAGACTCCAGCTCCCACCCCCCTGCCAGTACTTAAAGGCGGCTTATAAAAAAGGTGGAGAAAGAGTTTTTATCAGGGACAGGACAAGGGATAATGGTTTTAAACTGAAAGAGAATAGGTTTACATCTTCCTGAGGAAGAAATTCTTCACTGTGAGGGTGGTGAGACACTGGGACAGGTTGCCCAGAGAAGCTGTGGATGCGCACACCTGGGAAGAGAAAGGTCTGTGGCACAAGGACCTGGAGAGGTTCCAGTGCCACGTAGAGCCATCGCAGCAGCTAAGCCTGAGCTGTGCCGCACACCCAGGGCTGCTCTGG
>NW_009715682.1:25000-30920 GCF_000703405.1 Apaloderma vittatum | reverse complement strand
AAAGTGGCTCCTACTTTTAGCCTTATGAGGGTAATTTTGCTAATTTTACAGACTGTCAAGAGTGACATTTGTCTGACCATTTGTCAGAAGTGACATAGCAAAAATAGGACTGTTAAAAATGGATCATACATGTGACTCAAAACTTAAAGCCATTATGTGGGCTGCCTCTAAAATTTATAACTTAACATTGTGAGATGGGTTTATGAAGGTGCTCCATTTCATATTCCCCTTTTCATCTCTTCATGCAGCCAGCACTGAATGATTGCAAGCACTTTTCTGATAGGCTCTTTGGTTATACCCTCCCTCACTCATCCCTACAAATCACCAAGTGAGTTTTCTAATATCCCATTAGTCACCCAAGAACAAAATTCACACTGAAATTCATTATTCTCGGTTTAAGGAAGATCTGTGGCATGTAGTAATTAAAGCTTCATTAAAAATCCTTCACTTTCCAAGAAACTTTTAATCCCTCTAATAATATTTGCTAACAATCTTTAACCATCACCCAGAAAATGCTTTTTATCAGCTGGGCCTGTTCAGCATCTGCAGGGCCAGGTCATACACACGCACAGAACGAATGGCAGCCAACCACAGCCTGTACACTCACAGCTTTCCAAAGGCTCTGCATACAAACACAGCAAGAATCAGAAGATTTTGTTCCCGAAGATGTGCTCACCCACCTCCAGGCTCTCCAGAGAGGGAGAACAGTCCGTTGGCTCCCTTGCCAAGCAGGGAGGGAAAGCCGGGAAGCAAGAGCCCTTTGCCCTGCACCGATCCCCATCTCCCGCCTTGGGATGTACTCACCTCGAAAGCCCTGTGACTCCTTCAGAGCCTGTATTTGACTATTCTTACATTTGACTGTTTCTGAATTATTAACATGCCTCATACCCGGTGCTGTGGCTTTGTCTGAAGCCTTTTTCTTTGATCTTCATCGCCTTTGAAACTGTGCCTGGGTGCGCAGGCAAGCCACGCTGCTTTGCCACCCTGCATGGATGATTTTTCACTCACTGCAGCTGGTGCAAAAGGTCATATAAACCCTCTAAAAACTCAGGCCACAAACTGATGTGTTGCTTTAATGCTTGGGATTGTTTTTTATAGCTTGGCTACCTGTCTGTGTCTCACAAGGTGTGGCGCATCATCATGTACTCAGAGGCCCACAGCATCTTAGAGGAATAGATCCATCTGTTACTGCTGGAGGTTTTTAGCCTTCAAGTGCCGTGCAAGAAAGCTCGAGCATCATCACTTCAGGCATTTGGGTGCATTACAAAAATGGCCACATCCTGCCAGATTGGCAGTTAGGTTGCCCAGAAAGCTGTTTGTGAAGCAATGTCTCCTAGCAGAGGAGTGTCAGAAAAAAAGATATGCCAGAGCGATCTTATCCGTGCTGAGTACTTGAACCTTCCAACCCAAAGTCACTTCAAAATATTATGAAGCCAGGCTTTGGCATTCAGAATGGTCTGATCATTGCTCCCCACCTTGACCTTAAATTCTGGAATGTGTCAACGAAAAAAACACAAGCACAAGGGAAGTGTCAGCTATGACTCTTAGCAAATGAAGTGGGCTGGCTGATTATCTGTTGATGAGCAATTTAATTTGAGCTCAATTATACGCTCTGGAAATCTGCCTCTCAGAGAGGTAATTACCCGGATTTCCGCCCTCTGATGGGGCCCAGCACTCTGGGCATATGTGACGTGGGTACGAGCTCTAGTACCCACGAGCATCCCACCAGCTGGCAGCGGTCAGGCCGGCCGGCAGAGCAGGTTGCCACAACAAAAGTCGTGATGGCGACATAGGGAGGAAGGCAACCCTGGCTGCGAAATACGAGGAAGAGCCACGCTGCTGGTCATCTTATGCCGCAGCACTTTTGAAATACTGATTAATAGGGTTTATCTTAAGAATACTCTTAATTCAGAAAACAAACAAACAAACAAACAAACAACCCCACACCTAGTTTTCAGCCACGAGCTGAATTTCAAGGATGGTGCTGTTTCATTTGAGGGGAAGCCAGGAGACGGTCAGGGAACCAACACCCCTTGGCATTAACATGATCTGGCTGAGCCCCCGAGCTATCGCAATTATGTTTACCGGAGACTTTATCTTTCATGTCCGGTTTATATTTAGGCCTGGTTGGGCAAGGCTTTCCCATGCTGCTGGGCATGTACTCATTTCCTCTGACATAAATGGCAGCACTCACACGAGAGAAGACTCGCTAAAGCGAGCAGAGGGTGGCTTCTGTGTGGCTTCTGGTCTTGTGTGAGAAAAGGCAAACTTTTCAGAAAGGCAAAGGGCTTCCTCATGTTGGATCTTCCATCTGTGGCTTGTATTGCAACAGCCACCAGGTTTAGTCAGGGTTCCATTTTGGGAGGATGTCATGTAACAAAAAGGGAAATAATTCTGGCTGAGGTAGGAAGCACTGTTTCTTTAAACTCTTTTAACACTTCAACCTTTTCTTAAGTGCTTCTGTTACAGTCTTTATTGCAATGTTCCAAGAGTTTTTTCTTTCCTGTGTAACTATTTGTGCCCTGATCTTGCTCTCTCAAAGCAAAAGGAGCAGGCATGTTATAAACCCAACTGCAGCCAGAGTAATACTAGCATGATTGCTTAAAAATCAGTAGCACTGGGGCATACAACATGAGCCTAGCTGTTGGTATTTCTGAAGGTGAATGAGGCCTTACATTGTTTTTATCCAGGACCTACATGAGGAAATAAATTTTTTATACTTAAAGATCATATCGTAGCAAGTGACAGTAAAGTGCAAACAGTATTTGCTGTGAAATACCTGCAGAGCTTTGCAAACATAAATATGGTTCATTAATTAGGAAAGAATATTTCTGCTGTTATAAGATCACGTATTTTGAGCGTGGAGTGATGGCAGACAGCAAAACTGGGGGCTGATGTAACTTCTACCTTGTGTTGCCAGCAGCAGTATAAGGTCCCAGCCAAGCAGGAGCCTTCTCCAGCTTCTGTCCATCACCCATTTTAGAGCAGGTCTCTTCCCTGAGCGTTACCCTTGTCTGTCAGCACACACATGGCTACTTGCAGCATCAATATCTGAAAACATCTGAAACTTGGCAACCAAGATTCCCCAGTCCTGCTCCTCAGAAAAGCAGGTCTAGCTGTGCAGTTTCCTTTACTTAATGCAAAAAGACAGGAAGAGTGGGAAAAAGATTATTATCAGTCAGATTTACGTGTCCTAGATTTCTATGGCAACCGTGCGCAGTTCAATAATGACACCAGAACATCCAGGCACCGTCTTAACACCATCCACCTTAAACCAGCAGCCTGCAAACAGTGCCAGAAATCTGTCCTGCCAACCCGAGAGCAGGGTATGGGAATTAGAAAGCCAGCACAGGAACCCTTGGGGCATTTTGATGCCTTTACTAGAGGCCAGTCAGGCATGAGTCACGATGCGCAGCGCACAGCACATGACAGCAAGGCAGCCACTTCCCCCCCATTAGATGAATGAGCATATGCGGTCAGAAGGCTTCCGAGTGACTTAGAGAGCAGCACTAGGGAGCCTGCACCAGCTCTGGGGTGACACGAGGCATCCAGCAAGGAAGGGAAGATGGTGATGGGAGGTGCAGGCTTTGCCGCTCTCGAGCTTTCATGTAACCAAGGAAGTACCAAAATGTGTCCGACCTTCTTGTCTCCCTCTCTGCAGTTTTGTTCCAAGCTGTGATGGGAGAGGAGGGTGCATGGGAGATCATTCATCTGCTAGAAGCCATGTCTGCAGGCATGGGTTTGTGTTAGCTTGAGGAAGCCAAGGGCAAAAGTGGTGTGTTTATTTGTGAACTGTCTGGTCAGGATATTCACAACCGCTTGCAAAGGCTGTGCTTTCCCTTCCTGCCAGCACAAGCCATGGCTACTGTAGCCAAGCCAGCTTTCTAACAGTGTCAGAAGAGAGAAGGTGATGGCAGTGGAGTAATCTGAAGCAAGAGGAAGGAGTGCTTCAAAGGCGTTTTACATGAAGGGGCTTTAGCTCCCAAAATTACATTGCATGGAGAAAGCTCTCCAAGAGATGGCTGTTCCCAGCAGCACCATGCCTCCCTGGGCAGGAGGTCCCCCCCATCTCCTCTCAGGGCTGTTGCTCTCAGGGTATGGGGGTGCCCAGGACAGACTCCTCTGCGTGCTGTGAACTTGTCTATGTGGCAGCCCTACCCCCACCAGCTGGCCACAGTGCCACACGTGGGCTGAAAGCCTAGTTGGTAAAATATGTTTGGGGCACAGATTAAAACTAACAGACAGCACAAGGAAGAGAGATGGGTTTTCAGGGAGGAGTTGTTGGGAAGACCGATGCGGCCCAAGACTTTGTGGCACAAGCACTGGTGGGCAGTGATGGGACTGCAAGAGCCCAGGAGTCAGGTGGAGGTTTCCTGCACTTTCTGAGATGTTTGGGAGTTTGGAGACTCCACAGAAAGAGAAGCTGACTCTGCTTTCCATGGGTTGGTAATGCTTTGAGGAGAGGGAGAGAAAGGCAAGGCATGTGAGCTACTTCACCTCCCAGGATGGCTTTTCTGGTGCTTCAGGAGGGCAGTAGCTTGGACTTTGGGGCAAAAGCATAGAGGTCCAACATTGCCTATCATGATGGCTGGACTATTTTTTTTCCCATTTAGGATGTCCTTGCTTTGAATGGGTACTAAACAAATATTCATTGGAGGTATTAAACAATACCTCCAATGAATACTTGTCCATACCTGTCACTGAGGCTGAATAACTTTACCAGATTTTGTCCCCTTCCTTCTTTCTCGTTTCTCAAATCATCATCTTAGTCTTATTCTAAGAAAAAATAAAGGCTTCCTGAGAAGTCAGATATTTAAGGAACATTCAGTGATGGCATTTTTCTTCCAAACTCTGTGACTAACACATCACTGTTTGCTTAGAGCTCTGCCAAGTGGGGGGGTGGATGCTGGCCACCTGTGGGGCAACATCAGCAAGAGTGTACCCAGCACGCAGAAGGAAATGATAATTCCCCTCAACTTGATACCCATGAAGCTGCACCTGGGGTGTTGTGCCCAGTCTTGGGCTCCCAGTATATGAGAACTGTGGACATACTGAGAGGTAGAGTCTGAGAGACTCCTGGTTCCATCTTCCCTTGCCTAAAGGGGATTACAGGAAAGACAGAGACAGGCTCTTCCCATAGGTGCATGCTGAAATGACCAGAGCAATAGTCACAAGTTGCAACAAGGGAAATTCTGGTTCAATATGAGGAAAGTATTTCAGCATGAGGGTAGACAAATACAGGCACAAGTTGCCCAAAGAGGAGGTGCTATCTCCATCCCTGGTGAAACTCGGGAATGAAGGCCTAAGGATCTCGTCTAACTTTGGATTTGGACCTGCTTTGGGTTCTTTCTCAATTATTCTATGACTCTGGAATTCTATTATTCACATAAAAACTTACGAGAAAAGTAAAAAGAAGAGTAAATGTGTTGTTTCTGTTTAAATTCTGTTGGCAATAAAAAAGCAGCAGTCTTGAGCACAGCTCTGAAATGATTCAGTCGAGTCTGCTGCTGGTTGTGCCTGAGAATAACACAAACTGCAAAATACAGCTAAGCATTGTTTATTCTAAACCTAACACAATATTTTTCCTTTTTTTTCCCTTGTGAGTTTTCAATTTCTCACAGGACATTTCTGCTCCTCTAGCTGCACAGGTATCAAATAAGAGTTTTGATTTGCTATGTGAAAGCAAAGAGCTGGAGATACCTGGTTTAAGGCTGATAATGCTCACTCATTATGACAGAATGGCCATTTTATTTCCTTCTGCCCTGGAACTGAAATATAGCCTTTGTTTGATTTTCACACTTGATCTTGGGTACTCTCAAGAACCATAGCCTTATCGTTACGAATGTGCAGATAAAAGGCCCAGCACCCACCTTCAGTGAGGTCTTCTTGCAGAGTGAGCCAAAGGCACTACCCCTTGCAA
>NW_009715682.1:15231-24988 GCF_000703405.1 Apaloderma vittatum | reverse complement strand
GCTGCTTTTATTCCTGCTATGAACTCCCCTGGTGTTTTTGTTTGCCCCAGGTCCTCAGGCTTCCTCCAGAGGATGAAAACTCCACTCACAGCAGCCTGTATACACCTTTTCCTTCTTGAAATCTCTCAGGGCTGCAATTCAGATTCAAGTCTCCGTCTCTCCCAGGTTACTGACACCTAATTTCTCTAGGAAGTAGTGTTTCTGGCTGCTCTTACCTGTTTGGAAGCCCGAGGGTTTCTCGAGCAGAGCATATACCATCTCCCAGGGATAAGATGTTCTCCCAGCCTGCAGTCCTATCATCATTAAATTCAGCAAAATCATCCATTTAGGCACATCTGACCAAGATTAGACACTGGCTACCCATGAGTGCTTTTTTGTCAGATTAGCCAAAGGAGGTGGCACGAGGTTGCACCAGCCATATGGGGACAGACAGTCCCTGATGTGACACAGGGTTAAGACATGAGCTTTCAAAAACCTGGTTCCTACACAGCAGCACGTGTTTATTCTAGACCAGCTTTTCATATCACGGAGCTATGGCATTTGTGGTTCTTTAGAAGAAGTCCCAGAGCTTCACTCAGCCTCCTGCCAAGTGTGAGCCCAGGGAGTGCTTTCTGTCCCACTGATCAGTGACTCTCCTAATATCACGTGCCCCAGCAGCCACACCAAAGAGGCAGGCACAGTCATGGTGTGAATGCCTGCAGCTCTGTATGGCCTCGTGAATGAAGCAGGCCTGAGAGCAATCAACTGCTCAAGGCAGTGAGGAACTTTGGCTCACTGAACTTCAGCACCATCTCTCAACAGATCCCACAGTGTGGATCTCTACAAATATTGCAGATGGCAAGAGAGCATGGTGACCTCGGCTGCCCCAAGCCATGGGTGCTTCACACAAAGCCTCTGGGACAGTGATCATTGCCAGACAGCTGAGACACCATCTGAGGTAGCAACTGAAGCCATGAACGCTCAGATACGCTCCTCTTGGCTCCTGCAGTTGAGAAAACGTGAACAACTCTCATGGTGGTTGCCCTTGGCTGGTCTCCACTGCCAGGAGCTTTCCCCTGCTCCTCCAAAGCAGAGCTCAGCCCCCACAAACTCACATGTGCTTTTGAGCACCAAAGCTCCTGAAGAGCAACAGAGAAAGCTAAGAGGCAGCTTGGAAGTCTCTTCTGTGTGACCCCAGAGAGCTAAATCAGAGGTCTGAGGGACCAGAGTATAAAAAGGAATAACTCCCAGCTGCCAGGATGAATCTCCCATGGATTGCCTGAAACTAATCTTTTAGGTACGGCACTTCTTCATCACAGGAAAGGAGCCACTCTCTTGCACATGCCCATCAGTGGTTACAAGAGGTTAGGAAGGAAGAGAGCTATCACAGTGACAAGCCATGTTCATATGACATACTGAAGTACAGATCCTGATTAGGCAAAAATAGCATCATGATTGTATGGACAGGTGAGAGTATGATCAGGAATTCGAAGCAGTAGTTTTCAGGGCAATTAGAGAGGTATTGCTGCGACACTCATGCCCTGTTCCTGTGTTGAACAGGTGGTGCCGTCTCTCGTAGCTTGTCACAGAGCATCCCCATGGAGCTCAGGGAGAAGCTGACACAGGGCATTGGGAGGAACATCACAGCTATCCATGGACCACTGTCCCACAGTGGGCAGGGTGCTCTGCAAGGGACACTGGAGAACCAGGGACCTGCTGATTGGACATCCCCTCAAGGAACAGGTCGGACAACAGCGCATGTCGAAATGGTTGTGGCAGAGCGGGTGCCCCATGATTCACCACGGGGAGGGGAACAAAGGGTTTCTGCTCCTGGCTGGCCACATGTGGGCAGGAGCACGGAGGACACTGCCACCTCCAGCTTCCAGGCTCTGGCAGCTCCTCTGTGCCATCATCTTGTTGCAAGAGCCCTAGTCCTGCGTTCTTCAGACTGGTGGGAGTTTGCCTCCAGCCTCTGTGCTGAGGAGGATGTAGCACAAAAAGGAGACCAGTCCCATGCACTCACCTTATTTCTCTTTTATTATTTCTACCCCGGAACAATTGAGAGCAAAGCCAGGACCAAGGGAACACAACCTACATCTCTCCAAAGTGATGCGCCAGGGAGACCCGAGAGAGAGATAACCATGTCACATGGGTTGTATATAGAGCGAGAGACATCCAACCCAGGGAGGTTTCTCTAGAGATGGCTGGTGGCCCCTGGGACAAGATCACCATCTCTGTGGTCCTGCTTCCACTTGCTATAGCCTGGGCTGCTGGCACAGCCCCTGGCTGGGCCGCTGGGGCAGGGACAGGAGAGTTGGTTTCACAAGGCATGGGATGTGCCTTTGCTCCAGAATTGGCTCTGCCATTATCAGGCCTTCACCCAAGTCCTCTGGGATGCTCTGTCCTTTATAATCAAGAGGCTGGAGCAAGTCTTCACCCCTGGGTCTCACCTGTGTCTTACAGGAGGTCTACTGAGCCCAGATGGCCGGCTGCTCTCCAAAATCCTATCGCACAGGCAAGCCACTCAGCCCATCTTCTTGGGATGTTTAGGCATTGCCTCAGCATCTGAGCATCTTTATTGACCACTAGGCAGGTAATAAGGAGTGAATCTGCCCACCTTTTCCTCATCATGCTTACCTTACATACACAATATGCTCAGGGAACCAACATTACGTTTCCATTTTTTACCTGCATGTCTCTGACAGGTACACTGAGCGATTATGGCACACAGAAAAGCAGCAATACAACGTATATATAGTAAACCTGCCACTTACCTTTTCTTAACTGCAGTTGTCTTTTAAGCTGGATATTACAAGGTTTACTCACCACCTTATTTTAAACAGTAAAGAGAGTGGAAGAGCCCAAATGACTCATCTTGTCAGCTAGTAGAAAGCTGTAGAGCCCCACTCCTCCTTCCTCGGCTCCAGCTGCCGGCACAGGGTCCCTTCAGGCACAAGGCTGATAAACTTCCCTCTCCCAGGGCTGATTTTGCTCAGCAAAATACTTGCATGTAAAGAAAAACCCAAAGTGCCACCGGAGAAGGAGCACACACAAGAAGGTCTGTTTGTGAGCATGCGGGCACAGTGTACAGGGATCAGGGACTTGTTTCTGGAGCAAAACAGGCAACGACTTGGATATCCAGGACTGGTCCAGAGACCAGCTTCCCAAGCACACGGCTTACATAGAATCAATCTCTCTCTGCTCAGCAAAGAGACTGAGAATGAGGCAAACCTGTATTTGCCAGGCAGGCCACACTTGCCCTTATCCCCATGCTCCAAAGTGATGCCAGGGAGAGGGGCTTGCCTGGGCTCACATGGGAGCCATCAGCTGGAACAATTCAGATTTACAAAGTCTGGCACTGTGCTTTGCGCTAAGAGGACTTAAAGCTGAAATCTTTCTCTGCCAGCTCTCATATACAGATCAAAAGGCAGGCCTTTTGAGAGAAACATCTGTTTCTGACCCCTTCTCTCCCTGCTCCGAGATGAAGGATCATGCAGGGCTGGGAAAGTGGCTTCCCCCAGAGGGAGTTTTTACCACATGATATGTGTCTGCAGGCATGGGAGGCACAAGCAATAGCCTCAGCTGAGATAAGAGGAGAGAAGCCGTTATTCTGGTAGCCCAGAGGTCAGAAGAGTGGCTGAGCAAACCCCAGCTCCAAGGGCCCAAAGCACCACAGCTGGCATGCTGTGGATTATTTTGGGACCAGCCACTTTCCAGAGTTCTTTCTGGAGCAGTGCTGAGGATGGCTCCAGTCCTCCATGGCAGAAGGGCTCTGCTGGGGCTGCTCCACATGCATCCATGGGTCAAACAAGCTACATATCCCTTGTGGAGATGAGCATGGCCCAGCTGCCGCGGCATGCAGAATGGCCTCCTCGGAGAAATAAACCAGTGTGGCCTCCCATGGGGAGATTTGCTTTATCTCTGCCTAATCCCAAGCTACCAGGAGTAAATATCACCCAAGGCAGTCAGGTTTTAGCATCCCAAAAAGGCTCAGCACTTGGATAACTGGGCTGGGAGCAGCATTAGGAACTGCTGCTGCATGGCTGAGAGGGTTCCAGAAAGGAAGGTAAATTTAGGTCCAGGCCAAGTATTTCCATCTAAAAGATTTACTGCTCTGCCTGATAGTTGTGCCTGCAGAGAGAAACGAGACGTTATCACCGGAGGGATGCCCGCTTGAAACATAAACTGCACCCAGCTCATCCTTTCTGGGTTATTCCAGATTTGTCTGAAGAACTTGTCAGAGAAAAAAAAATAAAAATAATAAAAAATAAAAAATAAAAGATTTTGCTGTCAAATGCACCTGCTGAAGCAATTTTTTTCCCACCTGATTTGACTGCACAGTCCTGAGTCCTGGAGGCAAAACCAGAGGGGATGAGCTCTCTGCCCATGCCCTCTGCAGCTGCTGCTGCCAGGTTCCCTTGGACTGGTGACTCCTTGCATCGACAGATGCACCCCGACACCCTGATATTCTGGCACTCCAGCACCACACTCTGTGCTTCCAACCTGCTTTTTTTGCGGGCATGGACACGTGAGCATTTGTTCCTGCCTGTCTGCTCCTCTTCAGAGTAATTTTTTACTTTAGTGACCAATTTCAACTAAATGTGGCAGTGAGGCATACGTGATCCAGTTAACCAGGTTTGTACAAATTCAGCAAAACCAGCCCTCCGAGGAAGGTGGGATGCCCTCGGCACTGGGGAACACTGCACGAAAAGATGGTATCAGTGGAACATCAGGAAACCCAGGCAAGCATAATCCCTAGGACAGGTTAGAGGATGGGAGAGGCAGCGTGGTGGCCCAGACACTCATGGAAAAGACCTGGTTCACCCCAATAAATGTGCTGAGACTTGCACATCCTCACACTCCACACTCCCAGCCCGTTTCAAGGCCAGGATTTAAGCCAACTGTTCAGGCAAAGCCACAAGGACTCCAGGGAACTGTTAGCCTGATGATTTAATAAACCAGTAACACCACAAGAAAGGGTCGCTGCTGGGCTGGGGCTATCCGGCCACTCTCATGGCAGCATGGTGTCCCCCCAGCATCGTGCTGACCCTCTACCACCGTAGTCCGCACGCAGCCCATATGCCTGAGCCACGGCAGCAGACGGAGCATCTGCCACCACACTGGCTGGCTTGTCGAGGGCTGGGAGGGCACGTGTCCAAGAGGAGCAGTTTTATTTCCCAATCTGGAGAGGTTTGTCTCCATTTGGAAAAGGATTATCAGCCTTTTCTGACCTTCTTCCAAGGGACAGATGTTTTTGCTCTATCGCTCATTCGGTGCTAAGGCTTCAGGCAATAGCTACCGCTATTTCTTTTAGGTTTTGGATTCAGTTCCACGGCAACAATTCCTGGCTGAGTTAGCCTGTTTAATTAGTTATTAAAATGGAAGCGCTCTTTTTTTTCATCACATCCTCTACCATTCTGGAACAGGTCCACTAATAGTAGACACAACTCAGACAAGCATCTATTACTCTGCCTCGAACAGACTAAATAGTTTTGGCAAGTCAATCTTTCTCCGTTGGATTTGCCAGGCATCTGACTCCTGCTCACGTTTGCTTTCGGGAGGATACAGCTGCCAAAGGCAGAGCAGCTGAGCTGGGCACAGTCCTTTATCACCTTGGTGGCAGCGCTCCCGCTCAGCATTACAAGTGGATATAGGGCTGCTCCATCTCTTCGGGGTGATGGTTGGCTCTGACAGACTGATCAAATCCCAGAGGTGTCTTGTGGCAGGATTTCCTGTTTATGTTGCCCTATGCCTCGTTAGTAGCATCACACCTCTGCTTAGTGCACATCCTTGCACTGAAGCTCTGCTGGAGAGGGGCAGGAGTGGGTGATTTGAGCAGATGAGTCAGGGAAGTGCTGGGAGTGATGGCTCCAGGCTAGATGGGGAAAGAGGAGGAGCTGTGTGGGAACAGCCACACCATCCTGTATGGGGACAGCCCCCAGCGTGACTCCTCTTTCACTGATAAACCCACCATTTGATTTCTAGAAGTGTCCCAGGTGGCGGTGAGAGCCCACCATGCGTTAATGGAGAGTTTGGCACAGGGTGCCCAAGAGCAAAGCCTCAGTCAGGCAGGACAGGGGAGAACACATCTGAGCTCCAGCTCTATCAGCTCATTCTGCTTACTGAGAATAATTTTGACTCTTGCTGTTTTAATAGAATGATAACAGGGACACAGACAGATACTGAAGGGTCCTAGGTTGCTTTCCCTAGCTGCTTTTTGTCCTTCATATGTTTTACCCTTCCAGTGTGCTACTCTCCCCAGGAGGAAGGTGCTGCAGGATCTGCCCCATGTGCACAGCCTCAGTGGGGCCAAGTCACCGTGGTACCCCCATGCACCACTCTGTCATGTCCCACACCAAGTTAAACAACGACTTAGGAGCTGGCTAGGCACCACAGAACACGTTCTGGGTGTCCCGATAGAAAAAAATCTGCATTTCAATGGGGGTTGCAGGCATCACAGATGCTCCAAGGCACTGTGGCAGAAGCCAAAATAGACAAGAGCGTGAATATTTTGGTTTCTTGGCTTTGTGGCAGGCTGGTAATTAGCCTGGCCTTTGCATTGGACCAGTGAGATGTCTCTGCATGAAGTGACCCACACTCCCATTCCCTTCTCTCAGGATGCGTGAGGCAGTGCATCACCCAGTCATGTCCTTTTGTCCCCTCCTTTAGAGGAAGATTGATGATTTCTGTGTCCTCAGCATCCATCTAACACTGTTCCCTTCCCTGGCAAGAGCTGCTTCCTGGCCCTGGACTTTTCTCCTGGCAGACAAAAAGTGGAAGCACAAGGCTATGTGCCACCCCCAACTATCCAGTGTTCCCACCGTTGACAAACATGGTGGGTGGCAGCTGAAACCTGGGAGGTTAGGATTAACTTTTCCAAAGCCCTTGGGAAAAGCTGAAGGTTTGCTGCTAAAAACTGAAAAAACATCAAAAGAGAGATTTTCTTGTCAGACACGAGTCTTTGCTTCTGCAAAGTAAATTAAGAAATGCCTCGAGGCTACATCAAGCACTCATGATCACCCAGTTTTAAGCATTTGCATGCACGGCCAAGGGGAAGGATGATGACACCGGCTCTGCCTCTACCTGTGACCTGCCACACCTCCCTGGAAGACAAATTTCCCACTTAGCTGATCTGAAGCAAGACTGTGTCTCTGCTAAATGGCTTAGCTAGTGCCTCTGTGAGAGGGGCAGAAGGCAGGGCATGTCACCATACCATTGCCATAACCACTGACCATTGCAGATGGCATTATTTCACCAGGTGACGGAGCTGTGGACTGTGTTAAAGGGATGGTGGGGTTCTGTACCTGCAGAAATTAAAATTATGGGGCTGACTGTCGTTCACACCTCTGAAGCTGCAAAGGCAGCTTGGGAAAAGGGAACATCTAGCCCCTTGCTCCATAAAATTCTCATGACCATGGTGCCATTGGATGTGTGCCTCTGTGGGTGCTGGGTTGAGCCCCCTGCCCAGCATGGAACCAGCACGTGGCTGGGGTGGGCAGCTGGTGCTGGGAGGTGGGACATTTTACTGGGCCCAGCACCAGCTCATAGTGATGCCAGCACCACCACCATGTCCCAGGGCTGAGCACTGCCTCTGGGCTGTCCCTGAAGGTGTCAATCCCTGACAGGTCTGGGTTGTGCTTCACTGGGGTGCTGCTCTTAGACCCCAGTTGCCCTTCTAAGGCTATGCCACCAAAAGCCATCCCCCAGCCCAAGTTCTGGAGCTGGAGCTGCTATTGCGGGAGGCCAGGACATGCTGGGGACACCCTGATGAGTGTTGAGGTAGCCAGGGTGGGGAGGAGGTGAAACTCCATCCCCAACCCCGAGCAAGGCGCTGTTACATCCCAGATTTACTACAGCACGTGAGGCACGTGCTTTCTCAGGGATAGGGTCCCTGCCAGGCATCCCTGCAGCCCTGAATAACACCAGCTTTATTTGCACTGCAGAGTACACAGTGCAAGGCAGTCACACCCTGAGGAAAAAAAAAAAGAAGAAAAAAGAAAAAAAAAAGAAGAATTAAAAAAAAAAGAACAAAACAACTTCTTTTTTTTTTACAATTTACCTTTAGTCATGCTATCAGAGCACTCAGGGCAACAGAGGGGTCCCTGGGCAGCTCGGCACTAAGCACACTTGCCCTGTTTCCAAGCCAGATAGATGACACACAGGAAAGGTGCGAAACACCGAGCACCCACTGCAAGAGCCTTTCTAGATCCCTTGGGAAGGGACTAAACATCTGTGGCAGCAGGAAAAAGAGCCAGCAGAGACCTGTGGCTGTGCCATGTGGGACACACAGCTCTGGGCTCCTTGCTCTCTGCAAGCCCAGAGCTGGCCATAGCTCCCTGCTAAGGAGGGCTCTGCTGCACCTGGGAGCAGCTGTGGTGCCACCGGTCCCTGCAGCACATGGGCGGCCTCAGCTCACCCGCAGCGCTCATCCCTGCCGCAGGGAGCTGTAAGGAAAGCTGCTTAGCAGGGCTGATGCTCATGTGTTTCTGTAGCTGAGCTCTGGCACCAGTCCTGACTGACTTCGTGTGGTGGGATGGCAGCAGCAGCAGGGTGAACAGCAGCAGTGGCAGCTGCTGTCTTTGCTTTGGAGGCTCTGTGTCGCTCTGCCTGTGGGCTCGCCACCACACTGCTTTTAATGGATTACATCCATCTTAAACCAAAGCCCTGGCAGGATGAAAAAGGCTCCTATTGGTGTGCTTTACCATTGAAGAAGAGAAACTGTGTCCACCAGGACTGGTGAACCACTGGGTCACCATACTGCAGGCATAGCAGTGCATCTGTGGGGTCACCAAGGCTTTCTACCACAGCAGCAAAAGCTATTTTTAAGCTTTTAATTTCAAGAAAGAAAGTGTACATGGAGAGGATACGAAGTCTCCCTGTTACACCCCTGTCATAGCTTTTGTTGCATAGCGAAGGGCTGTCTCCATCCAGGGTCCCCATCCAGGCATCCACTAATAGGGTGGCCTAAGGCTCTGGTAGACAAGGTCTGCTGTCTTTTAGCAGGAGTTTGCAAAAAAATGCATCTCAATGGCTTTTATACCGCTAGAAGAAAGTGCAGGAGTCCTACTACCAGGCTGGAAGGTGTCGTTACACAGAGGATAATATTACACAGAGGATAATTCTCCTGCTAAATCGATGGTTTGCTGAGGTGTGCCATGAAATCACCACCACGGAAGAGCTAGAGATGGGGAAGATGCCCCAGTGTTTCTCCTTGCTTTGGGAGGACTGATGGAGGTCAGCATGGTTGCTTGGATGGTGAAAGTCACATTTATTCTCTTCCCTGTAGCAGCAATGCTTGTGAAGAGTTGGGCTTCCCTGTAAGTGGGGCTTGTTTGCAGTGAAAAGCATTTTGAAGAGTTGAGCTTTCCTATAAGTGGGGCTTGTTTGCAGTTTTTTCAGTTTAAGACCTGAGGGATTTAGAAGGTGTTGTGCAAACAGAAAATAAAAACTAATCAAAGTACTCTGAAAAACTGTCAAGTCAGCATTTTAAACCACTAACTTTAGAACATGTTTCTACCAGTATGGTATATGATACAACAAACAGCTGGTCTAAGGTATACAAATGCAATATATTATCACTCTTGCTTAGCTGTACTTCAGCAGCATCCAAGCAAAGTTGTCTGTGCAGTTTTCACTTAACCTGTGCATTAGGGAAATTAATTACACGGCCACATTCTAGAGATTGTCTGGGACTCTTGCTCCCATCTGTGACAGGAGTGGTGATGGGCTGTGTACAGGACAGGCTTCTACCTGTGTGATGCAGCTGGGAAGGAAAGAA
>NW_009715682.1:7210-15200 GCF_000703405.1 Apaloderma vittatum | reverse complement strand
AAAAGAGGGACAGTGACTTGCTAAAATAACCAGTAAAACGAACTGATGGCCCTGCCAAGGAACAGGGCTCTGCCCTTACTGAGCTTATGATGTTTCTAAGCAATGCCACCAGCCCATCAACCCAAAGGTGACCTGACCTCCCCATCTCCCAGTGAGCAGTGAGAAGGATGTATGATTCTGAGGAGGGCTAGGCATGCACAGCTGCACAGGAACATGGTCTGCATGCTGAAAACACCCTGACCTGAGCGTCCCAGATGAGACGGACAGACTCACCCCAGCTAGCTCACTGCAAAACCAAGAGCGGATGGTTGCCTGTGCCTGCAAGAAGACAGGGGAGACAGCACCATTAGTGGCTGCAGAGTGCTGCCACAATGACAGCATCGCAGAAGTACCTGTGGGGAAATTAATCATTATAAAGCCTATGCAGGGATTACCTGGATGCACACAATCAACCCACGTGCTGGAGGGGGATTGTAAAGGCAGAAAGAGGGTAAGAGGAGGTGAAGGTCCCAAACACAGGCCCCCCCGCCTGATGCAGGAGAGGTTGCTGGGCTGGAGCTAAAACTTAGAGTGACCATTGCCACCGGCCATACTCGGCAGTGCCACACCGGGAAGCTTGCTTCTCCTCTCCTGTCACCTCTCTCCTCACAAAACCCCTCACCCTAGTCCGGCGAACAAACTGTGTGTGTCACGGTGCAATTACAGGCTGTCAACCCATGTCAGCCCGCGCTGGGTGGGAATTAAGGCTCCACTGACATCTAGCATTTTTCTCATTTTTTACAGCCTGACTAATTTCAGGCTAATATGGTGTCTTCTTGTGTTCTGTCGTTTGGGTTTGGTTTTTATCATTATTACTATAATTATATTTATGCATGTTTCTGTTTGATTAAACATCAAATGGTAAATACTCATATGCAGTAGTCACAGTAAGAAGAAATCCTGCGATTTGCTGTCCTGTTTTAGCTGGCCCTGGAGCAAACAGCACCCAACTCAGGACCTTCACCTTAGAGGAATGGATGAAATCTGGAAATGAAAATCAGAGAATTGCCTCTGGGCAAAGCCAGAAAAAACCAGTTTGCTCCCTGGCTCCGCTGTCCTTTAGATCCCTACAGCAATCAGGCATTTTCCTCTCTTTACTCACCTGCTGTTTGTCGCTTAACAGTTGTGTTAACATGTGAAGCATGAGAATTGTCTAGAATATTTATTTATGCAACCTCTTAGGCATTTTAGGATGCTTAAAATTATCTTCTGATGCAGTAAGATACAGGAGCACCACCATCAGCAATCGTAACTAAGGCACCTACAGCATCACTTGACCATGGCTAAGATTTCTACTTTTGGGCAAGTCAAAATTATTCTTCCTGGGTAATAGATCCAGCACATTTCAGATGGCAGCACCTTGTTTCAGGAAGTTATTTCTACACGTGAGCTGTGCTGCAACAACTCACTGCAATCACATTTGCCATATCAGTTCAAAGGGAAGTATTTTCTGGCTCAAGCAGGTGAGCCAAGGGCACACGCATAGATTAGTGCCACCAGGTTAGAGCTGGTGGTGATGACAGAGCTTCTGGTGATGGGTGCCCACATCTGGGCTATCAAGTGGCAGCAGGGAGATGAGGAGGAAGGACACAAGCCTGGAAATGCCAAAATCCCCTCCATGCTGCAAATGGACTGCATGAAAGCCCCTGGTCCCAGGGAGTGCACCCACCCACCCCTGCACCCACCTGACACTGACCGGCATCACAAGATGCATCTTGTGGACTGGGGAGCCAGAAGTAATGAAGGAGGGGATGACGGAAGGAAGTAATTAAAGACAGAGGAGGCGTCTCATCATGATTGCTGCTGGGGCAGAAGTTGCTCTGAGAGATGGTGCACACCCATGAGCCATCCCAGCCTCAGCAGCTGCTTCATTTCTAGGTCGATCCATGTTTTTTCAAAACATTGGGATGGCAAAATCAGACCTGGAGACTTCAGCTCACCTATTCCAACACCTGCAAGTAGGGTGTCTCACATGGGGCATCCCAGACTAGGGCAGGGGATGGCTGTCACCATCAGGAGGCACCACAGAGGGGACCTGGATGTTCGTGAAAGGATGTGGCAGGTTTCAGGTCTGGCCAATGAGCACAAACTGGCTTTGCCAGGTGAGGACACCTCTGGCTTGGCCCAATTGCAGCTCTTCCAGAACCACTCCCTGGAGGAGACGTGTCTTGCTTTGCTCCATGATCAGAGACATGACTTCCCTCTCCTCCAAAGCAAAGCCTTCACAAGGGGAAGCTCTTCAGACCTGGGGTCCACTTTGGTGAGTTAAACAGGGACCACAGTACTCCCTCCTGGCCTGAGGTGGGTTTCTCCCCACTCACCGCACTGCACATCTTGTGGCTGTTTTGTCTCCCAGGACTGTCAGACTTTTCCTCAGGGTTTGACCCAGCCAATAACCGAACACATACGCTAAATCTGTAGCACTTCAACAGGTTTACTCAAACCCTGAAGCGCCTGGATCAGGGCCTGTTTGCACATGACAAACATGACCTTCTTCCATGGCTGTCACAGGAAGGGCCTCATTTTGCATCACTTATTGTTTGAACATCAGTTTGTAGCACAGCAGGAAGAGCCAAAGACGGGCATCTCATGCCAGCTGCTCTGAGGAGGAATTTGAGCAAAATGCGGCCATTGTGGACCGATGTGACGGCTCGGGGGGGTGTGAAGCTGCTGTGCTTCACATGGCAGGGTGCAGCTGCTGCTTGCAGCCGTCAGAGAGGACCGCTCGTGACCATCCGTGCGCACGTGCAGGCAGCAAATATAGGAACTCCCCTACGAGAAAATATGCAGAGTCATTAAACCCAGCAGCTTTTCATCACCCCGGTCAGACCAGTCGCAGCCTGACTAACAGGAGGCCAAGCCTATATTTACCGCAATTTATATAAATCAAGAGAGATCCGATGAAAGACAACCAACCAACCTAATTGCTCTAGGGACAAATTCCTTCTGACACATATATCTGATAACATCAATTACCTCCCAAACAGACTGATTCAAATGTTGTGGGTGTTTTCAGAGGTGATAAATATTATGGGAGGATGCCGGGCCTGAGGCTGAAAACACACTGGCAAAGGCATGGACCTGTAAGAGACAACACTCACCAGAGAGGGTACGCCCGTGGGCAACAGACACCCCTGGATGGCCCATTCACATCTTCCAGCACACCACAAGCAAAAAAAAAAGCTTCCAGCATCTTACAACAAACTTCAGACCTCTAGTAAAATTTTAAAAAATAGAATTCAAAGCTAGACTGGGCTAAAGCATACTGTCTCAAAACCTCCTGCAATAGCAGGGAATATGTTCAATAAATAAAACACTTAATATCACGTGGAGCCCTCTCCTAGATAGCCCTCATCAAGAGATCCATGCCAATTTCTGGCCGAGTGCTCTATGTCCAGTCAGGTCAGCAGGAGGCCTCGCACTGCCGGAGGAGAACTGGATGACACTACACCCATTACTATTCATCGCCATTTATAGAGCAGACCTTCCTGCTGCTACATCACCAGACCTGCCCTTCTTCAGCCCCACATGCCCCCAGGCATGGCGGGTGCTTGTAGGGAACTCTGCAAACTGCAGGAGAAGCTGGTCCAGGTGAGCTCAGCCAAGTAACGCAGCACGTCTGTCCTGGTTTGAGCTACAACAGAACCAATTCTCTGTTCAGTGATTTTACTTTTCAGCTCCGTCTCTTCCATGAGGCTGCACTTCTGAAGTTAGCAGCATGTTTTTTGCAGACAGTGTCTCCTACCAGAAGCGATAATGCCTGATGTTTATAGCTGCTACCAGGGACTGGTACGCAGGAAGGCTCTTGCATATACTTGCTCCTATAGTGACTGACCTGGTTTGAGCTAAACAGAATCAGTTCTGTTCAGTGATTTTTACTTCTCAGCTCAGTGACCAAGGTCACTGCTGGATCTTGTGTAACACATTGGGGATGCTGGGAAGTAAAAAGGTGAAAGTAGTTAAAAGGTCGCGCCTCGGGGAGGAGATGACAGGACAGGTAACCCAAAACTGACCAACAAAGTATTCCATTCCACGTACATTGTAGTCAGTATAAAGCTGAGGGAACACAAGGATCAAGCCCTCTTCTTCTACAGCCAGCATCTGAGTGGAACTCTGTCCATTCTTCTGCCTTCAATCCCCGTCTGTAACTTCCTGAACCCAGTCCCTGAACCGAGATTCTGTCTGCTGCCGAGTCCAGTCTGGGACTTCCCCAGTGCCAGACCTGCAGTATCAGTGGTGACTCAACGTTGGTCAGTGGAGCTTCAACATTGGTTTTGTATACATTTGTGTATATTTATTATTTTCTTATTAATAGTATTATCTTTTCCTTTTATTGTTACTGTTTCATTAGAGCTGTTTTAGGCGTTTTTTTTTTTTCCTAACCCACAAGTCTCTCTCCCTTACTCCCTTTCCCTTCCTCTTCTGGGATGGGAGAGGGCACAACAGACAACATCCACCATTCACTTAGTGGCCGGCCCAGCCCTAGCCCTTGACAACATCTGATCATCTTATGGTGTCAGGACACTTTGTGCTCCTGCTGCTCAAGCCCATATTGCTGGTGTTGCTTAGATGAACTCAGATCTCATGGCTGTGCGATGCAGGCACCTCTCCATCTGACTGCACCTACTTCAGCCTCCTTCCTGCACGGGGGAGAGCATCCCCATCCCCGTAGGCACAGACTGGCTTGTGCCCAGCCTATGGGCAGGTGGCCTGGCCCCACACAGTGTCCCCCCAGGGCCGTTAGGTGTAATTGCTGATTTTCTGTGGTTTTCCAGTTGAAATGGTCTAAAATAATATCACCATGTCATGACCTGCCAGAGCGGTGCCTTCCCATAGCAAAGAGTGCCAAGTGTGTATTTTGTACACCTTGAGGTGCAGCAAAAGCGCTTTGAAGAGCATCCAAGGGCAGAAGGGCTGCAGCAATACAGCACTGGAGAACCATCGGGCTTGGCATGGCATAGCTAAGTGTGGGCTGTTTGGAGCAGGCTCAGGAGAAATTTCCTGTCAGCTCAGTGAAACTGGGGCCACCCGGATGTTAGCCCTCATTTAGGCTTGCATTTTAGGGCTCAGAGCAACTTTCAGCCTCTGTGGACCTTTGCAGCAGCTGTCACCGTAGTGAGTATATCAGTCCTTGGAAGAAAAAGGAGGTGTGCAAGCAGAGGGGGAGGAGGAGCGAGGCAGGAGTTCAGCAGATTAATTGCAAAGTAAGAAAGAATGAGGCTGGACAAAAATGAAAAGTAAATAAAGTCACTGGAAAACAGTAACTGCGGGAGTCTTAAAGGAATCTTGTAAATCTTGGAAAGAAAGAGGACAGAGTTGCTTTTATAGCAGGAAGGAAGCCTGAGACCTACAAAGGTTCTTCCATGTCTGTGAGAAGTTGGTGCCAATGCAAATGCCTCACTATCCCTACTCGTACACTCAGAAATGCTGCAGAGAACCACTTCACAGTGAGAGACTGCTGAAACTGGGGATGGACAGACTTGGACTGGGAAGGACCTACCGTCTCCAGTTTCTCCTAAGAGCTGAAGATCCTAGGGCCAGCCGCAGGTGAAACACGGGAACAGAGGGAGAAGCATACGGAGCTAATTGGTCCTGATTCAAAATAACTAAAAATAAATCCTGGGGGAAGACCTCAGTACGCGGCACGTCTCCAGGGGACGCTGACTCAGGCAGAAGTGACTTGATGTAGATGAACAGGGAGGCAAGGCTGTCCTGAGCAGAAATCTCATTACAGCTACTTAGCTATTCCTGCTAACCTGCCTCCTATTTACTGCCCCAAGGGCTTAAGCAAAGAACATTAAGAATGAAATTAAGAAAGTAGAAATGTAGGCTGAATGTCTGAAAGAATCTCCCTGACACAGTAGGATGAGCTGAGGGTGTCTGCAGAGATCTTTGCTGGCACTGTCAGCTGGCTGAGATGGAGTGGGAGCAGGCGCAGTCCTGCAGAAGCGGCTCCTCCAGCCTCAATCAAAATGCTCCCGGGATGCTTCCCTCCCTGCCGGGCACCTCTAGGCTCCTGGTGCCCAGTGAATGGGTGAGCAGGGATGCAGAGGCCTCCTCAGATCATCCTGTGGGCAGGGATGCTCCCACCAGTTGTGTTACCCCACTTGCCACTCATCCGTGCTAGGTGTGGGGAGCAGCCTGCACAGCTCAGGGCGTGGGGGGAGCTTTCCATGGGAATGGGGGAATGCCTCTCTGCCCTGTATCCCACTGCCTGGCAGAGGATGCCTGAGGGCTTGCAAGTCCCTAGATGAAGGGGTGAGCCTGGGGCACTTTTATTTACTACTGTAGCCCTTCGGCTTACTCCCACAGCCCCAAGAAGCACTGAGGTTCGTGCAGGAGCAGCCATGTTGTAGCTGTGAAACTTGCACGTGTGCTTGCCCAGCCAGCAGTTTACCATCCCTCACCCAACTCTTCCTCTGGCCCTCTTCAAAACAAACAAACAAACTAATTAGGAAATGAGAAAAGACTATGGACCGAGCCCCACTAATGGACAGCAAAGCCTTTCTTGTTCTCCTATGCCCACTGCCGTCACCTCTGCCAGATACACCTACACCGAGCGCGAGAAGCCCTGGGCACTGTCACCCAGGCTGGCAGTGCAATTAGAGGCTGCCGTGTGCTATCTGTCCTGTAATTTGCTGCATTGGCACAGGCATCTGTGTTGGTAATTATGGATGTCATGGGATCCACAGCATTACACATAGCTGCGAGCATGAGTAAAGAGACAGAAGAATGAGGCTTTGCAAGCGTGCAGCTGAGTGAGAAATTCGGCGCTCGTAGAAAACTTCACACAGTGAGTATCAGTGCCTCCTGATGAAGGGTTGGTGGGAAATGACTACAAATATCCACTAGTACAAACAGGAGTTACAGAATCACAGGATGACAGAATGTCAGAGGTTGGAAGGGACCTCAAAAGATCATCTAGTTCAACCCCCCTGCCAGAGCAGAATCACCTACAGTACGTCACACAGGAACACATTCAGGCAGATTTTGAATGTCTCCAGAGAAGGAGACTCCACAACCTCCCTGGGCAGCCTGTGCCAGTGCTCTGTCACCCTCACAATTTAAAAGTCAGTTTTCCATCATTCGTCCTGTTGTAGTGTCGCCATCCAGGCAGAAATAGTGTCAGAGAGTTACAATTATCTCTGAGATGGGAAGTTTGGCTAAGACAAGGATTCTTTTCTGAAATCCATGCTAACAGAGCAGCAGCTGCTGCCAGGTCTAGCTGGATATACAGTCCCATGCAGTGTCAATTTCTGGATAACTCTAGGCCAAAGAAGGCTGAGTCTCTGTGAGGTCAGAAGAGGGGAACAAATCTCCAGCTCACTTGTGGTCAGCCCTGCGTTCAAGCTTTTAAACAGATGCTCAGCTTCAGCAACAGGCTCAGGTTCCAGCAACAGCAAAAACACAGGACCTGTGTTTCATGATCATGGGAAGACCCCATGCAGGCTGCCGTGGGCCACCTGCCCCAGAGGCTATCAGGAGTCAATGGAGGTTGACCAGGCAGGAGATGGCAGTAATCCTTTCTTCTTAAAAGGATTTTGTCCTGAAGACCTGCTTTCAATAGTGAAGGATGTTGATATATGCCTCTTCTGACTGGTCTTTCCTGGCAGGGATCTCCTATACCTGCTCCCTCTAATGCACAACAAGTGCAAAATGGTTGCAAAGCACCAGGGCCATGGAAATCCTAGTTCTGCAGCATCTCACAAAATTGTCTGGCCTCAAAGCCCAGGAGCTGGAGGGGGGACTTATCGTCTTCCAGGCTCTGTGCTCACTTGGTGTCTGATCTTGGGCCAAACAATCACCCCATCTATGTCTTTTTTTTGCCATTGTGGATGCAGAATAATATTTAAATTCTCCAGAAAAAAAAAAGACCATCCCTCAACAGTATCCTGTTAACACAATGTAATGCAGTGATTTGCAAAAGGGTGAGAACCTCATTTTTATCTCC
>NW_009715682.1:0-7179 GCF_000703405.1 Apaloderma vittatum | reverse complement strand
TTGTTAAAATAATTAATTACTTCCGGGGACTTTTAATTAAAACACTGCTGCATCGCTAGTTATGTTTAAAACACTTAACGAATATTCCATCTACAATTTCCCGAAAGCAACAACCACTGCTGCCTTTAATATTGCAGTCTCAAACTGTCTGGGAATTGTTGTTTTTATTTGTACACTTCAGTAGCCACTAGTAATTCTGCAGCTCAAATCAACATAACGCTTTTTCCATTCTTTGAAATGACACCAAGGTATTTGCGAGAATTTCATCTGCCCAACCAAATTATCATCAATCACATTAAATTAGAAAGCATGAGGGGGATGGTTCAGTTTTAAATAATTTCTGTTCCGAGTTGAGCAAGAGCAATAAAGTTCATATTCTTCCTCTTTAGCACCCCCAGACTAGATGATTGATTTTTGCCCCCAGTTTCCTTCATTCCTCCTGCTGATGCTCTGCAGACGCCTCCAGGTGTGGGGGCTTTCCTTTGAGGATGACAAGACTGGAGGAGAAGCTGTAGGGTTGCCCACCCAGCACTCAGCGGGACAGGCTGGGGCAGCTTCACTGGGAGCTCAGCCCACTGGGGACTGCAATGGAGAGAAAAAAGATGGAAACAAAAGCTCAGTAGAAGAAAGTTGTTGCACAGAGATGCCACCACATGCCACAGGTGACCTGAGATCTCCATGGGATGCTGTAGAACACCTCACCAAGGCATCCCTACTCTCAGCCCTGCTTCTCCTCTACAGCCTCCAGGCACCGATGGCAGGGGCTGCCTCCTTCTGTGCCTGATCTTCCTGGTTAGACTCATGATTTTATGATAAGCAAAACTCCACATTTCCAGAGCTCTCCCTGCATAGCCATCACCTTATGCACGGCTGCAGATCATACTCACCTGGGCATTAAAATGCCAGATATTTTTTCACTTGGTATCTCATTCTAGCCTCTCTCTGGCATTTGTATGTAAAGAGGTTTTACAGAAAGGCTGGGGTAACACTGCATCCTTGTGTCAGGCGATGCAACTTCAAAACTCAGCTTATAGACACAGCTGTCCCCCATCTGCGTTCGTACCTTGGCATGGATGGACAGAGCATCTCGCATAGCATCTTTGAGAAATCCCTTGGTAAGACCCAGCCATCTTCAGAAAGCCAGGAAGAAGCAGATGGAGTTGGGACTTTCCCCTACTGCTTCTTGATCGTAAGGAGTAAATAAACCCAGAGTGTGTGAGCTATCAGGACCAGTTCTGCCAACTCAGCTGTTTTGAATGCAGACAACAGGAGTCAACAGCATTGTCTTGTGTCTGCTGATGGCAGGGCTGGATGCTCTGATGACCACACACCTGTAGTTGATGTTGTTCTGCTGAACTGAGCCTCCAGACACCAAAATGCTGACAGCAATGTAGGGTAAGTGGAACAGAATTCATCCCTTCTATTTTTTCTAGTGTTCACCTGCAAAGCAGCACTAACTGCTGAATGCACCAGCATGACACCACAAATTCTTCTCCATGACAAAAGAGATTTGCTTTAAAAAACAGTATTTAAATGTGCTTTTAAATTCTATTCAAGGGACTTTGGATTTATATTCGACTAAATCAATCCTTCATCAGATCTCTGCTGGGAGCAGAAGTGGCTGGGGACTGATGCAGGAACATAAGAAAACCCAGAAGCATAAGTAGCATCTAGGGACACTGAGGCATCTGAGAATCAGCACCAAGCACCTCCCTACTCTCGCCTTCTCATAGAATGATAGAATCATAGAACGTGTTGGGTTGGAAGGGCCCTTTAAAAGTCAACCAGTCCAACCTCATGGAGTGAGCAGGGACATCTTCATCTATATCATGTTGTTCATGGCCCCATCAAGCCTGACCTTGAATGTCTCCAGAGATGAGACCTCCACCACCACTCTGGGCAACTTCTTCCAGTGTCTCACCACCCTCACTGTAAAGAACTTCTTCCTAATGTTTATTTTTAATCTACCCTTCTCTGGTTTAAAACCATTGCCTCTCATCCTGTCACCACACCCTTGTAAGCAGTCCCTCCTCAGCTCTCCTGTGGCCCCCTCCAAGTACTGGAAAGCCACTATAAGGTCTCCCTGGAGCCTTCTCTTCTCCAGGGTCCTCCTCCCTCTGTGCAACACAGGTGCCCCAGTGCTTGTGGCTCCGATTTCACTTTCCCGTTCGTCATACAACGGCTGACTGAGCCTGGGGAAGTTGCCAGCCGGCAGAAATACCATTTCCCAACACTTCCACCAGCAGATGTGGCATCGCAGGGAACCCTCTGGCTCATTCCCAGAGAGACCTGCTCGCTGCAGAGCCGTGTATCCACGCCGGCCCCTTACTTTCCAACTCATAACAAAGCGGGCAGTCGTATGGAAGGGAGACGGTAGAGGGCAGCTCCACCCTGCTTAAGGAATTTAAGGAAATACTGTTCGCTAGTAGCTGCTGTTTAGCTGCATGGAAAGGTGAGGTAGATTTGCACACTGGGTTTGTAAAAGGAACAGGGAAGATGGTGGCAGACACTGTTTTCTGCCCTCCTTCTCCATCTTCAGTGCCCCTGTGCAGTGCAGAGCCCACCCGTCCTCCCTGCAGGGTAACTTCTGACCCGAGTGACAGCGGTCTGTCGTGTCTTCTGGGGCTGCTGGAGACTCAGCACAGCCCAGCTGCCTGGCCAGGGCTCAGTCTGGCCCTTGGGATGGCCCTGCTGAAGCTACTGCCTTTCTACAAGGAACGATGGAGTGGGCAGATGTCACTCCTCATACCAAAAAGGGATCCCGGACACAAGGATGGGTGACAGGGCAGCAGGGATGCCAGTCTCACCCTGGCCCTGGTGGGGATGGTCTGAACTCCTCCTGGAAAAAGTCCATGTATCCCGTGCTAAATATCAGGTGAACGCCTTTTGCCTTCCTTCGTGAAGTGTGACCAACTCCCTAGGCAGAGGGTCTGCCCTGTCCCCACCCAAACACCCAAAGCCATGATGAAGTAGTGGGCTGCGACAGCATCGCCTCATGCATAACAGGGCTGCAAGAAAGGGCACAACCTTGTTAGAGATGTATTTTCTGCAAATCATCCTTCAGTAAATAGATCAGAGGAACCCCGGCTCTTACAGAAACATCAGGGAAGGTTGTCAGTGGCAGAAATTTTAGCACAGCAATTATTTATATCCTTTCTTTCCCAGTACTTAGGACCCGGACAATTTTTTAGGTGATCAGCACCCACGTGGGGCAAACAAACCTGGACTGGAGGCTCCTGCTGCTTTCAGCAGTAATTTTATTCTCTTCCCAAAGGCAAAGCAGGCGTGTACCGCCGGAGACTGTTTTATGCTGCAGGTGTTTTCTTTCTCCTGTCTCCTGAGGTCCATTTCAGAATTTAAATCCTGGCTTTCACCACACTTTATCTACAGCTGTGATACTTCCCAGGGGGGTGTTGACTCTAGGAGCAATCAGACAGCAAACAGAGACCATAACCATCGTGTTTTCATCCGCAACCCACAGTCTGACTCCCCCAGCGCTGGCAAAGGCTGGTGGAGACAGCCCATGTTTCCACTCTGAAAAGTCAGCAGGGAAGAGGTCCCTTGGAGCACAAATAAACTGAGAAAAATAATTAACTATGACAATTAATTTGGCAATCTCCGCTGCTATTTTGCACCTCCAGGAAAGAAAAATGCCTGCAGCTTATTACACTGGTTCTCCACCACGTTAGTAAGAAAACACAGGGGAGAAGATGTTGCTTGTCCCAGACAAGCACACCAGTGGGACTGGAGGCACATCACACGTGTTCCTGGGCTGGGCTGGGGCAGAGCATTGTGGCCACCAGCAAGCCCAGGTGCAGCACAGCATGAAGAGCCGTTCACCTCCAGTGACACAAGCAGCTGGCAGATGCTACATGGCTTTTTCTAACAGAGACAGGCACGACATTTAAAATCCAGGACATGTCTTTCTGCAGCAATATACATCCGACAAAATATTTGGGAAATGCTGAGAACTGAGGACCTTCACTTCTCTGTTGCAGGAGATCTCTGGAGACCTCTGGTGCACCGTGTTGCCCAGCCTGCCGGCGGGGATCACAGGCCTTCTGCACCCACTGCTGTCTGTCCAGAGCTGACAGCTCACGTGAAAACATCCTTCGAGGGAGTAAGCATCAGACTGCACTCAGCACAAGATAATGATGAGCTCCTCCGTGGTTCACAGTGAGGCTGCACAAGGATGCTGTGGCAGCACAGCTGTGGGCAGCCCTCTGTGGTGACAGCGCAGCTGAGGATGGGCAATGACAGCCCAGTGTCCCTCTCGGACACTCTAGTCTCCAGAAAACTCAAGACAGGCTGTCTCAGAGGCACAGAGGGGTTGAAGTGGGAAGGAACCTCCCGGAGGTCATCTGCTCCAACTCCCTTGCTCAGGCAGGGCCACCTGTAGCTGGTTGCCCAGAACCATGTTCAGACAGCTTATGTGTATCCCCAAGGATGGAGACTACAATTTCTCATGATAACCTGTGCCAGGACTCAGTCACCCTCACATTGAAGAAGTCATTCATGATGTTCAGATGGAGCCTCCTGTCTGTGTTTGTGCCCATCAGCCCATCTATTATGGATCTACAGGGATCCCTGGGCATGGTGACATGGGCTGGCTTCTGTTGAGCCGTGCTGTCAGGCTGTCTCACATGTGGTATCGCACATATTGCAGTTACTCAGAAAGTAAAACAGAAAGAAAAGCAGGAGCCCTTCTTGGCAGATGGGTCCACTGAAGATGCCCTTTCCCCTGGGCTAGCGAGAAGACATGCCTCGTCCCTATGGGGCTGCTGTGCCTGTCTCCATTTCACACAGCCTCAAGTCCATTAATAGAGGTTTGTGCAGCTCAGGTTTACCCAAGGGGACACACTCATCCCAGGTGATGTCCCTGTTGGTGTGCCTGAGTTCAGAGGGTCTGCTCATGGATGCTGTGAGGCAGGCATTGCCCAACTGGGTGATCGCTGGGGCAGCTGGGGCAACCAGACATCCCAAACATGGGCATGTTTTTGGAGAAGAACCAAAACCTATCACCAGTCACTTACTAAACAAGTCCCAGGGGCATGTGGAAGTTGGCTGAAATGTAAACCCATCCCTAAGGTCGAGGGAGTTCTGGAGCCTCTCAAGTGCTCCTTATGCATCCTTAAACCCAAACCAAAATCCCTATTGATGCTCCCCAGGAGACTGTGCACCTATTGACCACCTTGCTCAAGTGTCCACCTGCTGCTGTCGTCTGATACAGATTTCTATTCCACTATCCTTGAGCTTTTCTGTTCAAGCAATTGCCACAAGATGCCAAGTCAGAGGTTTTAGATGGGCTCTACTCCTGATGAACTAAGCTGCTTATGCACAGACGTCACAGCCCATGGGCTGAGCGAAGAGTGAATCTCCACGAGTCATTAAATTCCTTTTCCCCCGAGAAGCAGCTCCCCGAGAAGCAGCTCGCTTACGGTTACATACCGGAGGTGCGTGTGTCTCCAACAGAAGGTGGGAAAAAGAAGTTTTAAGCTCTCAGGTGTAAAATGGATGTCCAATAAATAGAATAATTTTTCAGCCATGAAAAATATGTATTCGAGTCACCAGTGCCCTGGGGCTGTTTACTTGGCTACGCAACTGGTGGCATGTGGAACTTAACAGCTCCTGAGCTTTGTAATCCACGCTGTGGGTTTTTGCTTGAGCATTTCTGCTGCCTGTTTGGTTTGCTTTTAAATAAGCATGAGGTGCAGGCCAGTGGTTTGGGGACACCTTGAATGGGGCAGCCTGAGCTCAGCCCTTCCCAGGCACTCAGAGAAGACGACCTGCCAAAGAAGTAGGGCAGAATAATGGATAAAGTTTGTTGGCACCCTCCAAAGCAGCGTGCCACTGGGGAGGCAGCAGTCAGTAATGCTTTCCAAGAAAAAAAGTTGCATGTGGAATGAAGGCCCCAGGGCGGTGCATGTGATGTATTTGGATTTAAGCACCATTCACTTGACTCAGCTGCCTCTGAGGTTACTGGCAGACTGATGTGCTTCATGGGACGATGGGTGGTTTGCTCAGATGGCCGGTGCTCCATCACATAATGACAGTCTGCTGGGGTCTGATTCTGCCCAGTTTAAAGGGAAGCAGAGCTGCTTATCTAGTGTGCAGCCAAAGTTCTCCTCCTTCCACCAGCCCCTCTCAGCATCTGTGGTGCCAGGGTAAATCTAGCAACCAGCTCTCTTCTTTTGCACTTTTTCTGCAAATATACATTAGCACTCATGACGGTTTTCACCAAAAAAAGTAAAACTGCCCCTAGGCTTGACAGAAATTTGGAATATTTCTTCAGATATCCTGTCAGACAGATACTGATTAGCTAATCCCTGCTTGCTTTGTGAGTGTGGTAGGCAGCGTTCCCTGGGGCTAGACCTCAGTGGGCCACCATGGCTCATCCATGATGACCACGATTCTTCTAAACCTTTCCTGGGGATGCTCTAGAAGTTAGCATGGGACAAGGACTGAAAGGTAGGGTAGCTTGAGTGCAGCCACCCTGTTTTGGGAGACGGACAACTCAATCACACAGGTGTGGGCCACCTCAGTCTGGCTGCTGCAGAGCCAGAGATCAACCCCGGGCATCTTCCAATCACTGATGAAGATACTACCACCACATCCTGTATCCTGAAGACCCTCAAAAGAAGCATGTCTGAGGTCCAGCATATCATAGTGCACCCCCATCTGTGTCAAAGCTGTGGTTCTACATCTGAACCATTCTTCACGCAGTGGCTGTGACACAGCAAGCATCCAATGAGCAGCCAGTCATGGGTTTCAGCTCTGAGCCCCAGGACCTCCCCTTGGTGGGTTGGTATCAGCTTCCTGCCCAGAGAGCAGAGATGTGTGTTTGGGTGGCATTTACCCATAGGTCACTTCCCATCCTCTTCTTTGGAGTTCCCCACTTACTTTCAGGTCCCTGTAAGGTCTCTGATCATAGAATCATAGATATAGAGAATGTTAGGGGTTGGAAAGGACCTCTAGAAATTACCTATTCCACCCCCCCTGCCAGAGCAGGATCTCCTAGGGCAGCCACACAGGAACGCATCCAGGTGGGTTTTGAAAGTCTCCAGAGAAGGAGACTCCACAACCTCTCTGGGCAGCCTGTGCCAGGGCTCCGTCACCCTCACAGTAAAGACATTTCCCCTCATGTTGAAGTGGAACTTCCTAGGTTCTAACTTAAACCCA
>NW_009715681.1:1762-8600 GCF_000703405.1 Apaloderma vittatum | reverse complement strand
TATATTATATTATATTTAATAAAATACAAAAGTCTTTCAAATCTCATGAAACTTTCCTCTCTTATGGGTGAGGACAGAATGGAGTGCAAGCTGATCCCTCTATTAAACATCAGAGAATCCCACAGATGAAGTCTCTCATAGGAAATCTGGATCATTAGCCAAAGAAGCATATGAGGAAGAGAAGTAAAGGATAACTATTTGCCATTAAAATTTAAAAAAATAAAAAGTCCTCAGAGATTTAATCAAAATACAAATATGAATTCACTGAAGAAGCATATTTATGCATTACATGAACGGCTTCTGTGGCTTATTTTAGTTTGTCTTTCACCAGTATGTTCCATAAAAACAAATTTGTGCTTTCGTATACAAAGCACATGAGTGTAAGATAGCCAGATACTCACAGATTGCAATCCTGTGAGCCATTCTGTTTAGAAAAATAATGACATTTTCTTGTGTACCACAAACAGGTCAATAAGTTCACCTGGTCCACTGGTACCAAACATTTTTAACTGTGCTACCTCAATTACGTATAGGAAACCTCTAAAATGCCCTACCTTTGGGAATAGCAAGATACATTCTTGCTACAGATCAAGCAGATAAGTTTGGCAAAGCTTAAAAAGATTGTCTGCCCAAGTTTTTAAGTTTTCTCTGTATATGCATTTAGACCTTTGTACAACTGCAACTCTGAGACACGGGAACTGACCTGTATATTGAATTCAATGTTCTTTCTTCTTTCTTATCCATTAAGCCAATCAGCAGAACAGTCACCAATGTCGATACCATCATTGGTACCTCAACAGCCTTCACTGAAGTAAAGCAAGCAAACCGTACCTCAGAGCTCCTGTTCCAGGTTCCTACAGATCTGGACAGATGTCTCTGCATCTGCCACACATACTGTTAGCGCTGGAGGTTTTCTACATGAACATATCAATTAGAGATTTGCTTTGGACAAGTCAACTTTCTGTACTGTATGAAAGAATTCGTTACTCTCTCCTTACTTGCATCAATGACTTCATATCTCAACCTTTCAAAATGCTCTCTGTTTTCTGCAGAATTTACATAGCAATCAGTTTGCACTGTTTTAATTGCCGTGACGTTCTTAAATTACAGATTTCAGAATTTCCTCTACTTAAGGGAATAAAGCTTCAAACGCTTAGACATGCAAGTGAAGAACGGCACTGAACTCCGCTTTGCTGATGTTCCAGGTTCACAATTCACGGTCACACAAAAAGGAAGATCTGACTATTTATATTCAACAAATGTTAGCACCCCTAATGTACATCAACAGCCACGCACCACAGCATCCCCAGAATGTGAAAAAGTGCTTCAGACCCAAACAACTTCAGCTGTGTATTTCTGCCTTGGCACCTTATCATACACATCCAAGCTCCATGCGAAACTACCCATCACCACTTGTCGCACTGACACTTAACGGAGCACAAGATTCATTAAGACATTCATCAAACAGCAAGGCCGATACAGCTGCTGTTAGAAAACCCACGATTTTACACTAAATTATGTAAAGAGTCAATAGCAAAGACAGCGAAAATGTCCTCCCTAAAGGAATGTAGCTGTGTTTAGGTTATTCAACACTGACATAAACGATCTACGAGTTCATTTCAACAAAACAATTTTTATCTCTTTGGACAGATTATGTAAGACTGTCCAGACCATAGATTTCACCCAAACAAGAGTCATGTTCACATCGGTATGCTTTGAGAGCTCAAATAACATCATGTAAAAATAATTATGGGTCTGATCAGCTGACATACAAGGAAGTCTTTATCACCTGCGAAATCCTGCAGCTCAAGGGCCAGGTGATACGATTTGGACCAGGGCTTGCACATCCCACCACTGAATCCACTCTTTAGGGTCCTTCAGAACTTGCTGTTGGAGATTAAAATAGCTTAACTTGTAGAATATTAGAATTAATTGTGAGATTGCTTAAAATTACGATGACTCATGATTTTTTTTGTCTTATGAGTGGCACTGTTTAGCATGAGTACCCAGATTTACTGACGCCTTAGGCTCAGACTGTGGACTTTTACCTAAGTACTGCTTAGCTTAGGCTGAAGGAAGGCCCCCAAACCAATGCTAATTGAGAAAGGCAAGAACAACAGAAACTGCATCCTGAGATAAAGAAAAGAATGCACATCTGGAGAGAGGGAAAAGGATCCAATGAGGAACAATAAGACACTAGACCCAAATATTACTATTGGACCAAATCATCCTGTGAGGGGAGGTGAACTTGGACTGTAAGGGTATAATTGCTGAGGGATTTCTTTGCTCATGGTCCCTCTCGGAGGGTCCCAGCCCGAGCTGAAATAAACCAACTCTGTGGCAGAACCTATGGTCTGAACCCTTCTTCACAGTCAGGGACTAAGACTGGATCCAGCCATACTTAGACTCTTCTCTGTGAGGAAGTTTAGGAAGCAAGGGGGTCCAATTTGAACCTCGTGACTCAGTAGGATGGTCCTCCTAGACTCTTCTATAACACTTGCAGAAAAGGCAGTGTCAACTGGCACCCACACTGACTGAAAACATGGCATTTCTAGATCAACACAATCAACTTGGCATTAGAAATGAACACCGACGTAAGAAGTCAGCGTTTGGGGAACCCACCGAGCATCCAGAGACTTTTCAGTCGTCTTTCAGTAAGAGCAGGCAGAACAAAAGGTAACATGGACCATTAGATTAATCAGTTTTCATGAACGCACATACAGACAAACATCCATCAGACAATGTTTACTGACCTGTGAGCTCTTGAAAAAGCTACAGCATATCAAACACCCAGCCTGCCAGGGCTGTGCCTGACTTTGAAAAGCCTATCAGTGGAGGCAAGGGTAACAGCAACGACCTGCTCAGCACGCATCTACCACACAAGTAGCACAGTATATACGCAGTACTGTCTGTTGTTTTCCAGTATATTTGGGGACAGAACACATTACAAGTAAAAGATTAAAACAATTAAAAAACATTAAAATCACGATTGATATTTCAAATATCAAAATGCTTATACTAGGAATTTGATCACTGTATTTAAATGATACAAACTTGGAAGAAATCTAAGGTGCTTCAGAAATTACCTCTCAGAATCATTTCAGTTTAAGGGAAATAAAAGAAAAAGATTTTATTGGAATAAAAACCCTGAACAAATATAGACTCAAAAGCAAGAGAGAAACCCAGTAAGTTTCTGTTGACCATGGGCAAAAGTTACTCAGGAAATGCAGGCAGAGGAGAAATTAACAATTTACATAAAATTTACTTGATACACCTTACAGTAACACACTGATAATTAAAAGCCATGGCAATGTTCCCGTGATCTGAATATGTTAAATGAGTAATTTGTGGCTACAGATATCAACTGTGGACTGTCCTAGAGGAGACAGATTCTCCCTCCTTCTCTATGCAGAAAGAAGTCTCCATGAATCCTTGCTTGGAAGTTTCTTTTTGTGATGGAAAACCAAATACAGTTAGTTTTTCATTTTGTCTATACAAAATCAGGCCACAGTGCAAACGACACTTGACTAATTCATCTGACAAATAAAAAAACCAAATTATTTTTGCAGTAGAAAAGGCTGAGTTCAGAGGGTATGTTAACCCCACCCTGATTGCTATTTGGCACACAGTAAAAAATCTTAAGTAGAAATTATGCAGTTTTATGGGGGAAAACTAAAAATAGAAAGAGGTAAATCTCTTCCTTTTAAACAATCTTTTCATACAACTAAGAACTAGTCCTTGCCAAATGTAATCCATATGCAAGAGTTTGAAGTGTAATTATCATCACTTGCTATTCTCAGTTTATACTTCTTAAAAGACTCCTAACGCCAGTCTGCCTACAAAAAGCTGATTAGTATCAAAAATTCCTCATTACAACTGCTCATTTCCACCTTTCTAGAAAGAACAAACCACTTCAAAAGCAGCGATCTGCCTACCTAATTTTAAAAGCTTCAAATCTCACTAGGTGCCAAAAAATCAAAGTGCTAAATTTGTTAAGCTAAACCTAAGGTATGCCTAGACTATTTCAAATGTGAGGTATGCCTGAAATAGTCTATATTTATGTAGTGCACAAATGCATGAATGCTTGCCTTAAACATTTCTTGGCATTTTACAAACTCCCAGCTTGGTCACAAACAAGACCAGTTTCCGGCCCTCTGTGGCAAACTGATAAGTGCCTAATGGAGTCTGATAAAGCTAATCAGGAAACAGACGCCTCAAACAGCCTTGGCCTGAATATGCATGAGATCAGGAATCCTGGCAAGGCAGGATGGCCTTGTCTCGTAGCACATCTCCCATGGAGATCAGGCAATTGCATATGGTCATAAACAATGCAATGCCCTGCTTCCCAACTGGACATACTGTACATCTGCATATAGAAAAAGTGTGTATAAACTGAAGTGGGATAAAGCAGAAAGTTAGACAGAAGAAGAGAAGACAGAGATGAAGACAACATGAAGCAAGAAGTGCAGGAGGAGAAGAAGAAAAGATGACAGCATTCTTGAACCCTCGTTGGCAGGAGCAACGCAGGAACCCAGATCGGCGATCTCCATCTCTCTTCCCCTACCTCCCCTCTCTTTCTTTCTCTTTCCCCTTTCTCACTAAGTAATGTAAAGCCTATCATACTGTTTATTTAGTTTATGCTTAAGTTTCTTTATTGTAGTTAAGTATAATATTGCCTGTTATAAGTCGTTTTATATCCTTTTTCCTTGTTATCATTAAGTAACATGCAGCTTGCCGTAGTTTGTTGTATACTTAGTCTTTTCCTGGTTATCGTTAAGTCATAGTATATTGCCTGCCCTAACGTGTCATGTAACTAAAACTGATTATCATGAGTCCGATCTATATATTGTGAGAAATTAATAAATGTTTTTGTACAGACCTTGAGACTTGTCTCACCGTTGTCCACTCCACTGGGGAATTACAAATCTAAGTCACTCATCCCGCTCTCCTGACAACATAAATATTTCTATATTTAGAAATGTACCCTCTTCATAAAGTATATATTTAGGAACTAAAATGAGATGAATGCAGTTCCTAAAATAAACAAATGTTATTTTTAAAAATTTTCTATTTTACTGCAACTCAGTAGACCTAGGACTAATAAAAGACATGAAGCTAGCATGAACTACAATTCGCTTCTCTTCTAGAAAAACAAACAAAACCCCACAAAACCTTAAGTCATTCCTCTTCACAGAATCTTTATGCAAAAGAGGTGGAGTAGAAAACTATGCCTTCACTGTCTGGACTCCCCAAAACCTGTTCCCATCTTATCGCCTTGCACTCCTTAGTTAGCAGCTGATTCCTTCCTCCTACAATGTCTACAGCTCACTTGTTAAATTTTGAAATGTGCCACCCTAGTGAGTTTTTCCACGCTGTGATGCTTGTAGGAAACCCCATCCAAATCATCGGTATGTTAGAGAAATAATCTGCCGTGCTGACGACTATCGTATCACTGCTTCCATCTGCCAAGATGCACTTTTTCCCTCCTCTTATAACTAGGGTGGCAGCTCTTTCAGGCAAGTGCTGCATTTTTGTTCTTATCCGTGTAATACCTATCAAGACGTTTTTTCCTGATTCTTGATTAACTAGAAGGATTACACTTGCACTACCAGAATGCAAACAAGATAAAAATGGTGTAATAAACACCAGCTCATTTAAGGAGATGTACGCCGTTAAATACAGCCAAGTGAGTTTACAGATAGCCTCCAGGTACTGTGCTGGATAGAGGTTAAGACTCTCCCTTAACTGTGAAACCAGTAATGTCAATTATTTCATCGGCGAGCACCTGAATTCAAGAAGCTAGGGTAAATACCTTTATCTCAGTCCCTCATTTCATCCAAGGTATCTTATATTTCAGCTGTCTCATCACTTGTAGTCAAATTCCCAAGTTAAAACTATACCATTTTATGTTGCTAATGAAAAAAAAAGAAAGAAAAAAACACCAAAAAAACCTCGCTTCATTGCACTGAAAACACAGAGCATTCACTGAATCTAGTGAAAAATCAGCACTTTCACGTAACTTAACAGAACTGTCCCGCTGTCAACGGCAGCCTAGCATGCAAGCAAAGGGCTGAGGAGCAGCACAGATGTGCAGATTCAGTACAAATGCCAAGACGCTCTGCAGCACATCTGTAAAGGGTCCTTATGAGCTTCCATGCGACTCGCGGAGCACAGAGAGAAGACCCTTGTAGGGGTCAGCAACGCCAGCTCCTCTGCAGAACTGCTACATGTTTTGATGTAAACTGCAAGTTGATATATTTTGGACGTCTGTTCCGAGCGTTACCTGTGGCATTTTGGCTTGCTCGCTGCTAGATCAAATGTCACCCGATCAGAGCAAACTCCATCACGGTTAGCACCCGGGCAGTGTCACTCGTCAGTGGGCCAGGAGGCTCAGCGCTCTGACAGCCACCAAAACCTTTGCGGCAAACGAGCCCCCGCTGCCTGCTAGAGCAGTAAAAGGACCAGAACTGCTGACTGGTAGTGGCAGCAACACTTCCTCCCCTGGAAAATGTCATCTGAAATTCTGAAAGTGTCATCTCCAAGATTTCCTGGCCCGAAGGCACATCACACATCCTACACCGTCAGTGGAGCTCAAACGCCAATTCTGACATTATATTACAGTCCTGAAAGGGTGAGACACTGATGTACTTTTTGCACAAGGAGTGAGGCGGAGCCTTTGGACCACTGGATACAACTTCCCAAGTGACAGTAAAAATCCCATAGTATTTCTCACTTTTATCAATCCTTTTTATTAATTTATTAATCCAGCAGCCCGATGCTAAACATGGTCTGTCAATGTTCATGTTAGCATCCTGCAGAATCTCCTTCAGATCTCCTG
>NW_009715681.1:0-1731 GCF_000703405.1 Apaloderma vittatum | reverse complement strand
AACCCACTTGCCACAGAAAAATTACTTCTAAGGATGAACAGAAACCAGATGCGTCCAGAAACATGAATGAAGAGACCCTGTAACTGGGTTTACAGCTAAAGTAAACTCAAGGATCAAGTGGGTAAAAGGAGGTGTTTTGAAGACATATTTTTGCTAGTCTCTTACAGGAAAGGTCTTGCTGCGAATTTCAGGGATGCCTATCAATATCCAATCTCATAAAGCAAATTTCATGTTCTCTGTCCCACCTTAAACAGTTTTTAAAAAATATGAACACACCAAAAGGGAAAAATATCTCATTAGGTGCATTCATGCCCTAACATGGATTTTTCTACAAATAGACACTTTAAAAAGCAAAACATGGAAGTACCATAAAAAGAGCCACGGCTTGTAACTAATGATGTTGGCCTGTAAGTGAAAACTTCGTATATTAAAAGGCAGCTGATGCCAGAGCCGACAGCCTATGCACTCAAGTGATATGAACACTGATGTAACAGTGCCATCACCACAGAAAATCTGAGGGTGTAACAGCTGAAACAGCTGGAGAACAACCAGTGAAGTCACCATATCTTGTCAGGATAACCATGCGGAAAAAAACTGGAAAAAAAAGTGGTTCAAGATGTCATAAGAGAACATGAAGGGCAATAGGAGCAAAGGATGAACTTCAGAGAAATGCAGATTCTGTGGTCTAAAAAAACAAAAATAAAACCCAAACGAGGAACTGTGTCTGCAGCACAGTGTGTGGGCAGGCTGAAGCCCACACAAGATAATATGTTAAGCAGGGACTTACACTGTACCCTTGCCTACAGAGAGGAGGAAGGAAGACAACAGCTCCATGTAACCTCCCATCTACTCTGACAGGCTGTTGTGGGAGTTACCTAATTAATGGAGGTAAAACAGACAAAACCGCAAAGGACTACCAAAAACTGCTCTGAGCTCTTTGAAAGTCAAAGTCTTGCCACTGAGAGCAAAAGAATTCATTCCATTTTCTTCCTCTACACAAACTGCCCCAGTTTGCTTTGATGACATGTCTAAAGTGGAACAACTCGTCCTTGATGTATGACTGATGCTCTCAGCAGTACCTGTGAGATGCTTGCTGCATTTTTGTGAACCTCACAGAAACAAAACTACAGAACACCAGTTCTTCAATATTTCATTAAGAAATGTGACAAAATATTTACAACCGTAGTAAACCGCAGAGCAATTTCACAAAGGCATATTCTGCTATCAGTGTGCCACATGCTCGTGCCACTACTATGCATCCATTTAAAATGAGAATCCTTTAAAGACAACTCTGCTTTGTACGCTTGCATGAGGGGATTATTGAATGGAATTGGGAAGTACTTGTAGCTAAACACACAGCAAGAATACAGCACTACACCGAGAGTTATTGCCCTCTGCTTCTACATTCTTGACACCTTGTTCTTCTGCATCTGTGTTTAATATGCTGCCATGTGTACCCTGTTAAACCATGTGAGCAGCACGTATCTACAGCAAGAGCAAGATGAAGTCCTAAAGTAAAGGAAACCAATAGCAAAAGAAAAAATCCAGCAACTGGAGAAGCAAAACACTAACTCAAACACAACGCACAGAGCTGCAGTTACAGGTCTAAAACACCACGTCTCCAACTAACGGAGAGGACTGTTGCCAGGCTGTCATCTAACCACCGGGCACGGACCTGCCTGCGTTGGCTGAACGTGAAGCTCCAGGTAGCCCCGACGCCAGCGCCGAGGC